>NC_045959.1:107648330-107834841 GCF_010909765.2 Amblyraja radiata | reverse complement strand
CTCACAAGTTTAAAAAAAATCAAACTCGTGGCAAGCACGGAGCATGAACGTAGCGGGGATGTCTCTTAGCGGCTCATAACGCTAATGGCAGGTACTCGGGTAGACTCGCTAACGGCAGGTAAGCACAGGAAGACTCGTGAAGATTTTTCAACATGTTGAAAAATGTCCACGAGAGGGCATTACCATAAATCTCCGAGTTCGAATCAGGGCAAACTCTTGGAATGAACTCGTACCATGGGACAGGGCTTTAACACCTTTCTCGTCGATCCCTATTATACTTGGCCATACTCTCCTATCCCTTTATGAGCTTTCTTTCCCGTTAATTCTGGGGGTCATTAACTATCCCTTTATTATCTTTCATTTTAACTCCATCTTTGACTATCCCATTTGACACCCCCTCCCCCTTATTCAACCATCTCGACCACATCGTCAGAACAGCTTACAAAAGGTATCACTAACGCACATTGCTCCAAACCACCTGCAGGACAGGAGTACGAGGCAGCATTGGAAGAAACCAGAGAGGTCTGCACAGGCTCTTCTGAAGGATGTGTACAGCACATCAGATTTCAGTGAGGGAACCTTTGCCGTCGACTGTGTGGTAATCCCATACAAATGATCAAAAACCATGCTTACAGTGACCTTCAGACCAGTTGGATCCCCTTCTTCAATAACTTAATCTTTCCTTCACAATGCAGGCAGAGTGTTCAACATCCTCACTGGATGCTGAATTGTTTGTGGAAGTTGAGCTGTTTCAATTTCCATTAGAGCACAGAAACGTGACAGGCTGAGCCCAAATAAATGATCAGAAACCAATCCTTTGAAGGAGACCATGTGTCACAATCCCTGACCTCGTAACCTCCATCCTCCATTCTACAGAAGTGTTCAGGAATAATGACCACACTTCCAACCAGACGCCACACTTACAACTTAATACACAAAATCGTGAGAGGAATAGATCAAGTTACCACACAGAGTCTACTGCCCAGAGTAGGAGATTCGAGAACCAGAGGATATAGGTTTAAGTAGAGGGGGGAAAGTTTTAATGGGAACGTGAGGGTTAACCAATTTTTTTTACACAAAAGGTGCTGGATGTATTGAACGAGCTGCAGGCGGAGGTAACGCTGTATGACTCTCAATGGGTCTAAACCTTCCTATTATTTGTCTATTGCCCATCGAGAGTTCAACCTAGTCTATTTCTCTATTTCTCCTGCTCATCCTGGCCCATAAGGAACCCATAGCACTTAGCAAGGCCTCTGGGGAACAGGCCACCATTGCCATCGCAGAGACCAGAGACCAACCTTCAGAAGCTTGATTCCAACACACTCTTGCAAATACATGCATCGGACAGAAGTGGAAGCCACACAAAATCCCAGGAGCAGGGGAAATATAGTAGAATTAGACCATTCATCCCATCAAGTCTACTCCACCATTCAATCATGGCTGATCTATCTCTCCCTCCTAACCCCATTCTTCTGCCTTCTCCCAATAACCTCTGACAATTGTACTAATCAAAAATATTTCTATTTCTTCCCTTAAAAAATCATATTAATTTTATTAACTGGATTCGTGCCAACAATTTTAATATTTCTATTTAATGTCTTTTGCAGGGCAGTTCGTTGTTCCACATTCCTTTAATAAACACCATTTGAAGAATGAACTTTGAAACTATTGCCTTGCCACATCTTTAAATATCAACTGAATATCAACTGAGCAGGATTTTTAACAATTTTTAAATTAAATGAGCGGAACTTTTATTGACTTTATGTTCCCAAAAGAATACTCTGACTCAAGCTCTCTATCCTATCATTGAACCAATCAACACCAGATGGAGGTGTCTGGCTTGTTATGATTATGCTGGCTCTCAGAAACACTACCCAATTTGGTTGACTACGCTCCTTGTTCTTTCCTTGTGCAAACTTGTACGTTTATTTTCCCCTTCAGTTTTAATGCATATTTCTTCTTAAAGGTTACCACTGAATCAGCTCCCAGCGATGTTTCCAGAGGGTAAATCAGATCATAACTAGCTACAGTTCATCGCCTGTTCTTCTAGTTTAGTTTCCCTCTCCCCTGACTCTCTGTCTGAAGAAGGGTCTCAACCCGAAATGTGTCTAATTCCTTTTCTCAAGAGATGCGGCCTGTCCCGCTGAGTCACTCCAGCTTTTTGACTCTATGCTCACTACAAATCTCTCTTTGCTAAAGACAATCGTTGACAGTCTGCATGAGTTCCAGAAACATCTATTTCATCTATTCAACCTACCTAGGCATGACCCAGCATCTCGAGTTCCTCATGCCCGCTTTCTTTCTATTGCACCCATCCTGCACCTTCTACAAGGCCTCAACATCCTTCTTCATGGTTCCAGGAATTGCAATCAACTTCCATCCAAGACCGCAGTTACTGTGGCACAGCGTTAGAGTTGCTGCCATATAGCGAATGCAGCACCGGAGACCTGGGTTCGATCCCGATTATGGGTGCTGTCTGTACGGAGTTTGTACGTTCTCCCCGTGTCGTGTGTGGCTTTTCTACGACATCTTTGGTTCCCTCACACACTCCAAAGACGTACAGGTTTGTAGGTTGATTGGCTTGGTGTAACTACAACGGGTGGTGAAAACCGCTCAGCACATCATCGGTGCCCCGCTCCCTGCCATGGATGCCCTCCACCGAAAACGGTGTCTGAGACGGGCTGGGAAAATCATCAAGGACCCCTCCCACCCTAACCATGGACTGTTTGCCCTCCTCCCATCAGGGAGGCGGTACAGGAGCCTCAGGTCTCGCACAAGCAGGATGAGGAACAGCTTTTTCAATAACACTATTACACTGTTGAACTCGGAGTCCCGTCGCTAGATATCTTTAGTCTCTCCCATTTGTATACAGTAATTGCCTATGTACCAGTTTTGTTTTCTAATCCATCCACATTCCACACATTGTTAACCAGTACGACAGATGGTGCAATGGGCTAAGTGTTCGGCTGGCAACCGGAAGGTAGCCGGTTCGAATCCCGCTTGGAGTGCATACTGTCGTTGTGTCCTTGGGCAAGACACTTCACCCACCTTTGCCTGTGTGTGAATGTGTGTGAGTGATTGGTGGTGGTCGGAGGGGGCGTAGGCGCAGATTGGCAGCCACGCTTCCGTCAGTCTGCCCCAGGGCAGCTGTGGCTACAGAAGTAGCTTACCACCACCGAGTGTGACTGAGGAGTGAATGCATAATGCGATGTAAAGTGCCTTGAGTATTAGAAAGGCGCTATATAAATCCCATCCATTATTATTATTATTACTCTTTTACTCTATTGTATGCTTATTCTGTATTTTTATTTTCTACTTCTACTATCTTGCACTATGACTATAACCAGACGCTAAGCTGCATTTCGTTGTACCTATACTTGTATCTGTGCAATGACAATAAAGTTGAATTGAATTGAATTGAAATGTAAAAAATGTCCCTAGTGTGTGTAGGATAGTGTTAATGTGCGGAGTTCGCTGGTCGGCGCGAACAAAGGGTCTGTTTCCGTGCTGTATCTCTAAACTAAACTAAACTAAACCTAACCAGTTATTTAGTAGCAGTTTCATGCTTCCATACATTTAAAAACCAACACCATTGGTACATTTCAGCATGGTGTCACAGCAGTTGAGTTGCTGCCTTACAGCACTAGAGACCCGGGTTGAATCCTGACTATGGGTGTCTGTGTGGAGTTTGTACATTCTCCCAGTGACCGCTTGGGTTTTCTCTGGGTGCTCCCATTACATTATCTGTACCTATAAATATACCGCACACAAAGGGATATCTGTCATAATCAAAGATAGACCCAAAATGCTGGACTAACTCAGCAGGTCAGGCAACATTACAAGACTAATCCCAGGAATGAGTAGGTTAACCTATGATGAGCGTCTGTTGGCACTGGGCCTGTACTCACTGGAGTTTAGAGGAATGAGGGGGGACCTCATTGAAACATACAGAATAGTGAAAGGCTTGGATAAAGTGACAATAGACCATAGACAATAGGTGCAGGAGTAGACCAATCGGCCCTTCGAGCCAGCACCACCATTCACTGTGATCATGGCTGATCATGTGGATGGTTAGAAGATGTTTCTATTCGTGGGAGAGTCTAGTACTTGAGATCATAGCCCCAGAATCAAAGGACGTTCTTTTAGGTAGAAGATGAGAATAAATATATTTAGTCAGAGGTTGGTGAATCCGTGATCTGCGTGGGATTTCTCCGAGATCTTCGGTTTCCTCCCACACTCCAAATTCTTTGCCACAGAAGGCTGTAGAGCCAAAGTCAGTGGATATTTTTAAGGGAAGAAATATAAATATTTTTGATTAGTACAATTGTCAGAGGTTATTGGGAGAAGGCAGGAGAATGGGGTTAGGAGGGAGAGATAGATCAGCCATGATTGAATGGTGGAGTAGACTTGATGGGATGAATGGTCTAATTCTACTCCCATCACTTATGACCCTATGAACATCTCTGGACAAAAGGAATAGATGACGTTTAGGGTCAGCACACTTCTTCATACTCCATCATAAGCAATCCTGGAAATTACCACTGCACCCAATGTTTTTCCTGTGGACAAACACAGAAACATAGACAACAGGTGCAGGAGTAGGCCATTCGACCCTTCGAGCCAGCACCGCCATTCGATATGATCATGGCTGTTCATCCCAAATCAGTTGATCAACCCAAATCCCAGCTCCTGTTTTTTCCCCCATATCCCTTTATTCCATTAGCCCCAAGAGCTAAATCTAACTCTAACAAACTGTTAGCTGGGTCACATCCAGCTAGCTTCACTCCATTTGATCAAATGGAGTCTTTGAAAAGCAATCATTCACCATCCCATCAAGCAAGAGTAACACAGATTACTTCATCTCATTAGCAGCCAAACCTCCCCTCCAAAAAAAAACTATAGGCTTTTCACAATAAGTACAGGAGATCAAATTTCGCACACCCTTCCTTTTACAAAAACTTGCATTTATAGAACACCATCAATGTAGAAAAATGCGAATTGTCCTTGTAATGCAGTTATTTAAATGTTCATTTTCAAGGGGAGCGTTATACAGCCTGTCATGCTGCACAGTATATGATGACTGTTGCAGTTGTGAAGCAAGAAATTGGTGTTCCAGAATCCATTATTTTCTACTTAAAACTCTACATATCAACATAAAACATTCCAAGGTCAAAGATGGGAACAGTCAAATATAGATTATGCTATCGCTGCCCAACAAGTATATTTTTAACTCCAATCTTAAACAGAGCATCCCTACTGCAACACTACGGCGGTGCAGCGGTAGAGTTGCTGCCTTACAGTGCTTGCAGCGCCGGAGACCGGGGTTCGATCCCGACTATGGGTGCTTGTCTGTACGGAGTTTCTACGTTCTCCCCGTGACCGAGTGAGTTTTCTCCCCAAGACGTACAGGTTTGTAGGTTAATTGGCTTGGTAAATCTAAATGGTAGTGTTAATATGCGTGGAACGCTGGTCGGCGCGGACCCTGTTTCCTCACCGTATCTCTAAACTAAACTAAACTTGACACTTTCCACTCTCCATATGAAATATCCTCAGGGGCCAAGGGTATCAGTCTGTACTGACCCTAGAGATATCAATCTGTATTGACCCTAGAGAAGCTTGGTGCATTGTGGAAAGTGGAATACCTACAGGACCCTCGTTGGAAATGAATGCAGGAAAGTATTGTGCCATCATATAGATTAAGAGAACAGCATGCATTCCCCCTCTCATTATTAGCAACAGCAACTTGCACTACTATGTTCCTTTAACATACCATAGACATCAAAGAACTTCGGAAGGAACTGCAGATGCTGGTTTAAACCGAAGAAAGACAAAAACAAGCTGGAGTAACTCAGCGGATCAGGCAGCATCTCTGGCGCAAAGGGATAGGTGACGTTTCGGGTCGAGACCCTTCTTCAGAGTGAGAGTCAGGGGAAAGGCAAACCTGTTCTATATGGTTGGTCTTGAAGAGGATCTCGATGGAGAAAGGAAAGCTCAATATTTTGACAGCTTGTAGATGGAGCCAATGTTGGAACAGTTACATTTAAGGAGGAGATTCTAGATAGTTAGGTGCAAAGCCAGGAAGATATTTTAATACAAGGGTGAACATTTACAGCGTCGCTGAACTGTAAGCAATGCTGGTGTACAAGCACAGAGGTGCGGAATGACCAAGGTATGTGCAGCAATGTTTTGGATAACCACATATCTGGGCACGGCACTGTGGCGAAACAGTAGAGTTGCTGCCTTACAGCGCCAGAGTCCCAGGTTCGATCCTGACTATGGGCGCTGAATTGGCTTTGGTACAAAGTGTAAATTGTCCCCCAGTGTGGCGGTCGGCATGGACTCAGTGGGCCGAAGGGCCTGTTTCCGTGCTGCATCTCCAAACCAAACTAAATTACAATAGATCGAGAAGAATTGACCAGGAGTTCAGATGAGTAGTCATATCTAGAGATGAAGAGGCAATCAGAAGCAGCCCAGCATTATTGTGAAGGTGGAAAATAATGGTCAGAACCTCACAGGGTTATAAAGGAGGCCAAGATTGCAGACAATCTGGATCGGAATGGAACCAATGTCAGGGCATGGATGTAGTTGAAGAATGGTGAATGGTGCTTATAAAGGGAACAAAAGATGGTGCCTCTGATCACTTCAATATATAGTTTGTAGATGGTGGGGGTAGGGTCAACATTATTGTTCACTGCTAGATGCTCGACACACACATGCAGCCAATTTACGGAGAGGTGGGTGACGCTGGATATGGTCGGCAATCTTTTAAAAATTGATGCTATGTTTTCAGATGATTTTGATCGGGACCAGAATGGATAATGAATGGGGGGAGATCATTGCAGCATCAAGATTTTACATCATGATGAGAATTTTGAAAAATTAGCAGATAATTCGTTATAATTCCTGAACAATTGCAACAGCAAATTAACAAAGATTGTCATCATTCAAATGTAAAAATATAGCATCAGTCAAGTCAAGTCAAGTCAATTTTATTTCTATAGCACATTTAAAATCAACTCTCGTTGACCAAAGTGCTTTACATCAGTGCAGGTACTAACTTGCTACATACAATGGTACATAGATCTAACAGTACATACATAAATACATGCACACAGCACTCCCTCAGAGGACCTCAACAAACGCTTGTGAGTAGAAATAAGTTTTAAGTCTAGATTTAAAGGAGTCGATGGAGGGGACAGTTCTGATGAAAAGAGGGATGCTGTTCCACAGTCTAGGAGCTGCAACTGCAAAAGCGCGGTCGCCCCTGAGCTTATGCCTAGACCGCGGGATGGTCAGTAAGCCCAAGTCGGCCGAACTGAGGGACCTGGAGGTAGAATGGTCCGGAGATCCGCAGATTTTTTATGTAGGTGGGGGCAAGCCCGTTAAGGCTTGAAACTGATTCGGAACCGCACAGGGAGCCAGTGGAGAGAGGCCAGGATCGGGGTGATGTGGTCCCTTTTTCGGGTGCCCGTCAGGAGTCTCGCTGCAGTGTTTTGGACCAATTGCAGGCGGGACAGGGATGATTGGCTGATGCCAGTGTAAAGGGTGTTGCAGTAATCAAGGCGGGAGGAGATAAATGCGTGGATGATCTTTTCAAGGTCGTCGATTTGGAGGAATGGTTTGATTTTAGCTATCGTGCAAAGCTGGAAGAAGCTAGCTTTTACCACAGCATTGACTTGTTTGTCAAACTTTAATGCTGAGTCAAATATCACGCAAGGTTTTTGACGTGAGGTTTGAGTAGTGGGGTAAGGCTTCCAGGGCTGCCTGCTATCATTTTGATTGAGCCCGAGGGTCCAAGTAGGATGACCTCAGACTTGCTCTCGTTTAGTTGGAGGAAGTTCTGGGCCATCCAACACTCTATATCCTCGAGGCAGTGCATAAGGCTGAGTAGATTTGATCGGTTGTTGGGTTTCAGGGGGAGATAGAGCTGTGTATCATCTGCATAGCAGTGGAAGGAAATGCCGTGCCTTTGAATGACTTGGCCAAAGGGGAGCATATACAGGGAGAAGAAAATGGGGCCGAGGATGGAACCTTGTGGAACCCCGCAGCAAAGGCTAGCTGGGGAAGAGAAAGAGTTGCCTATGTTTGTAGAGAAACCCCTATCTTTGAGGTAGGAGATGAACCAGCTCAGGGCAGTGCCATCAATACCAACCCCGTACCGGAGACAGTCAATTAGATGGGGTGGTCGACAGTATCAAATGCTGCACTGAGGCCAAGAAGGAGCAGGATTGCACAGTCGCCAGAGTCAATGGCGAGAAGCAGGTCGTTATGTACCTGCAACAAGGCAGACTCTGTGCTATGGTGGGCCCTGAAACCTGATTGGAAACTTTTCAGGATGGTATTTTGGTGTAGGTAAGGCATTAGTTGATTTAGAATTATCTTTTCAAGGACTTTTGAAAGGAAAGGCAGTTTGGAAATAGGTCTGTAGTTGCTAGGCAAGGTGGGGTCTAGGATAGATTTTTTCAGGAGGGGCTGGACCACCGCGTGCTTGAAGCAGGTTGGAAGGTCATAAGGTCATAAATATTAGGAGCAGAATTAAACCAATAGGCCCATCAAGTCTACTCCGCCATTCAATCATGGCTGATCTATCTCTCCCTCCTAATCCCATTCTTCTGCCCTCTCCCCATAATCCCTGACACCCGGACTAATCAAGAATGTATCTATCTCTGCCTAAAAAATATCCATTGTCTTGGCCTTAGGCATTGCCAACTCTTAGGCAGTTCCCCTGGATCTACCTGTAACATGGTTATTTAACATAAATGAAAATCTTACTTGTACCTGTGTCTCACCTTAAATGTGCACGCATCAAATAATCTCCTATTATGTTACGAGGGACTATGTAAAATAAAGATGCACTAAAACAGATGTCTGTGCTCAAGGCAGAAAAGTCACCGTCTCCACAAAATGTATCCTGCAATATAAAGGAAAGTGAGATTGGATTTATTACTGTAATTCATTCCATTGTGGAGATGGCGTGGTTATTCACTGGAATTTAGAAGGATGAGGGGGTATCAGGGAAACATATATAAAATCCTTAAAGGATTGGACAGGCTAGATTCAGGAAACATTTTCCCGATGTTGGGGGAGTCCAGAATCAGGGGTCACAGTTTAAGAATAAGGGGGGGCCATTTAGGACTGAGGTGCGGAAAAACATTTTCACCCGGAGAGTTGTGAACCTGTGGGATTCTCTGCCACAGAAGGCAGTAGAGGCCAATTCACTGGATGTATTCTAGAGAGAGTTAGATTTAGCTGAGGGCTAACGGAATCAAGTGGTATGGGGAGAAGGCAGGAACAGAGTATTGATTGTGGATGATCAGCCATGGTCATATTGAATGGCGTTGCTGGCTCGAAGGCCCAATGGCCTACTCCTGCACCTATTTTCTATGCTTCTCTGTTTCTACAGGACTGCTGAGATGCAATTGAAGTAGATGATGAAACCAAACTGATGGAAGATTGTTGACCTGAAACATTAACTCTGTCTTTCTCTGCTTATGCCGTCCAACGTGTTGAGTCAAGCGGCTGACTTGATTAGTAAGGGGGTCAAAGGTTATGGGGAGAAGGCAGGAGAATGGGGTTAAGGGGGAAATATAGATTCAGAAATATCACATTTCAGAGGACCTCACATGGTCCACCAACACCGCTGCGCTGGTCAAGAAGGCACAGCAACGACTGTTCTTCCTGAGGACATTAAAAAAGACTGGTCTGCCCCAACAGCTGCTGACAACGTTCTACCGCTGCACCACAGAGAGCATATTAACGTATGGCATCTCTGTGTGTTATCTCTGCTGCACGGAGGCGGAGAGGAGAGCTCTTCAGCGCGTCGTCCACAGAGCGCAGAGGATTATTGGGACACAGCTACCAGCCTTGGAGGGCATCTACCACACACGGTGCCTCAGGAAGGCCGTCAGCATCCATAAAGACTCCTCGCACCCTTGTAACGGACTGTTCGAACTACTTCCCTCCGGCAGGCGTTACAAGGCCTTCTACGCCCGAACCTCCAGACTCAGAAACAGCTTTATTCCCAGAGCTATAGCGGCTCTGAACCAGCCCTGCTGAGTGCCCCCCCTCCATCCCCCCTGGACTGTCTCCCTCGGATGGTCACGTCACACAGTTTATTTATTTATTTTACTTTTCTTTTACATCGGTTGGAAGCTGCATATTAAATCTCGTTGCACTGATGTGCAATGACAATAAAATATATTATTATTATTATTATTATTAGATCAGCCACACTCAAATAGCAGAATGGACTCGTTGGGCCAAATGGCCTAATTTTGCTCCTTTGTCATATGATCATATGATCCAGCATTTTCCAATTTCATTTCAGATTTCCAGCATCTGCAGCTTCTTGCTTTAATTATTGGCTGGAAATAGTAGTTACAATCCCTTTTGAAAATGTTTGAGATAAAGCAGCCAGCAAGGTTAAAGTTGATGTCAGAAAATATCCAGAGATGAATTCCCTCGATTAAACTAAGTGCCATTTGGGAGAACCCGAGTGAACTGCTGAGTTACTCCAGCTTTTTTTGGTCTACCTTGTATGATTTAACTGGTTAGCATACAATCAAAGGTTTTCATTGTATATCAAAACACATGACAATAATAAACCAATACATGTTTCAATAAGATAACCATATAACAATTACAGCACGGAAACAGGCCATCTCGGCCCTACAAGTCCGTGCCGAACACTTACTCTCACCTAGTCTCATCTACCAGCACTCAGACCATAACCCTCCATTCCTTTCCCGTCCATATACCTAACCAATTAATTTTTAAATGATAAAAACCAACCTGCCTCCACCACCTTCACTGGAAGCTCATTCCACACAGCTACCACTCTCTGAGTAAAGAAGTTCCCCCTCATGTTGCCCCTAAACTTTTGTCCCTTAATTCTCAAATCATGTCCTCTTGTTTGAATCTTCCTTACTCTCAATGGAAAAAGCTTATCCAATTCAACTCTGTCTATCCCTCTCATAATTTTAAATACCTCTATCAAGTCCCCCCTTAACCTTCTGCGCTCCAAAGAATAAAGACCTATCTTGTTCAACCTTTCTCTGTAACTTAGGTGCTGAAACATTCTAGTAAATCTCCTCTGCACTCTCTCTATTTTGTTGATATCTTTCCGAAAATTTGGTGACCAGAATTGTACACCATATTCCAGAATTGGCCTCACCAATGCCCTGTACAATTTAAACATTACATCCCAACTTCTATACTCAATTCTCTGATGTATAAAGGCCATCACACCAAATGCTTTATTTACCACCCTATCTACATGAGATTCCACCTTCAGGGAACTATGCACAGTTATTCCTGGATCCCTCTGTTCAACTGCATTCCTCAATTTGCTACCATTTACCATGTACGTCCTATTTTCATTTGTCCTGCCAAGATGTAGCACCTCACACTTATCAGCATTAAACTCCATCTGCCATCTTTCAGCCCACTCTTCCAAATGGCCTAAATCTCTCTGTAGACTTTGAAAATCCACTTCATTATCCACAACACCACCTATCTTAGTATCATCTGCATACTTACTAATCCAATTTACCACACGATCATCCAGATCATTGATGTATATGACAAACAACAGTGGACCCAACACAAATCCCTGAGGCACCCCACTAGTCACCGGCCTCCAACCTGACAAACAGTTATCCACCATTACTAGGATGCTAGGAGGCTGCAAGGTGACTTGGATAGGCTGGGTGAGTGGGCAAATGCATGGCAGATGCAGTATAATGTGGATAATGTGACGTTATCCACTTTGGTGGCAAAAACAGGAAAGTAGACTATTATCTGAATGGTGGCCGATTAGGAAAAGGGGAGATGCAACGAGACCTGGGTGTCATGGTACACCAGTTATTGAAAGTAGGCATGCAGGTGCAGCAGGCAGTGAGGAAAGCGATTGGTATGTTAGCATTCATAGCAAAAGGATTTGAGTATAGGAGCAGGGAGGTTCTACTGCAGTTGTACAGGGTATTGGTGAGACCACACCTGGAGTATTGTGTACAGTTTTGGTCGCCTAATCTGTGGAAAGATATCCTTGACATAGAGGGAGTACAGAGAAGGTTCACGAGACTGATTCCTGGGATGTCAGGACTTTCATATGAAGAAAGACTGGATAGACTCGGCTTGTACTCACTAGAATTTAGAAGATTGAGGGGAGATCTTATAGAAACTTACAAAATTCTTAAGGGGTTGGACAGGCTAGATGCAGGAAGATTGTTCCCGATGTTGGGGAAGTCCAGGACAAGGGGTCACAGTTTAAGGATAAAGGGGAAATCCTTTAGGAGCGAGATGAGAAAAACATTTTTCACACAGAGAGTGGTAAATCTCTGGAACTCTCTGCCACAGAAGGTAGTTGAGGCCAGTTCATTGGCTATATTTAAGAGGGCGTTAGATGTGGCCCTTGTGGCTAAAGGGATCAGGGGGTATGCAGAGAAGGCAGGTACAGGATACTGAGTTGGATGATCAGCCATGATCATATTGAATGGCGGTGCAGGCTCGAAGGGCCGAATGGCCTACTCCTGCCTTCCATGTGGAACCTTGTCAAAAGCCTTACTGAAGTCCATATAGACAACATCCACTGCATTACCCTCATCAATTTCCCTAGTAACCTCTTCAAAGAATTCAAGAAGATTAGTCAAACATGACCTTCCAGGCATAAATCCATGTTGACTGTTCTTAATCAGACCCTGTTTATCCAGAAGAATATATATATTATTTCTAAGTATCCTTTCCATTAATTTGCCCACCACTGACGTCAAACTAACAGGTCTATAATTGCTAGGTTTACTTTTAGAACCGTTTTTAAACAATGGAACAACATGCGCAGTACGCCAATCCTCGGACACCATTCCCGTTTCTAATGACATTTGAAATATTTCTGTCATAGCCCCTGCTATTTCTACACTAACTTCCCTCAATGTCCTAGGGAATATCCTGTCAGGACCTGGAGACTTATCCACTTTTATATTTTTCAAAAGTGTCAGTACTTCCTCTTCTTTGATCCTCATAGTTTCCATAGCTACCTTACTTGTTTCTCTTACCTCACATAATTCAATATCCTTCTGCTTGGTGAATACCGAAGAAAATAAATTGTTCAATATCTACCCCATCTCTTTTGGCTCTGCAATTAGCTGTCCACTCTGACTCTCTAATGGACCAATTTTATCTCTCGTTATCCTTTTGCTATTAATATAGCTGTAGAAACCCTTTGGATTTACTTTCACCTTATTTGCCAAAGCAACCGCTTATCTTCTTTTAGCTTTTCTAATTTCTTTCTTAAGATTCTTTTTACATTCTTTATACTCCTCAAGCACCTCATTCACTCCATGCTGCCTATAATTATTGTAGATCTCTCTCTTTTTTCCAAACCGTGTCCAATTTCCCTTGAAACCCATGGCTCTTTCCAATTATTACTCTTTCCTTTCAACCGAACAGGGACATAAAGATTCTGTACTCTTAAACTCTCACCTTTAAATGTCCTCCTACTCTACTACATCCTTCCCATAAAACAAAAATAACCTCTCAATCTTCTGAATACGACAGAGTATGCGGTTTACTTTATTCAGTCTTTCCACATGAGATAATCCCTTCCCAGCTATTGATATGATACACTTTCTCTGTTCTGCAAACAATGCAATGCAATCTCCCTGTTGAAAGAATGATAAAATTGTCTACAGTGTCCCAGGCTGAGTTTACTAAAGCCCGGTAGATTATTGCAAAACATCGTGCAGTGCTTTATCTCTCGTACAATAACTTTATTCCAACTGTCATTTGCTTCTTAATTAATTGTTTAGTTTAGAGATACAGAGTGGAAATGGGCTCTTCGCCCATAGTGTCCATACCGACTTGCGATCGCCCATACACTAGTTCTATCCAACACAGTAAAGACAATTTATGGAAGACAATTCACCTACACATTGTTTTATCTGGGACATATGACAATAAAACACTCTTGACTTGACTTGAAATGGATAGGTAGAAGAGTTGAAGCATAATGCAGGAATATTCACTGTTAGAATGAATGGCGGACTGTAATATTATTCAAATGTTGAGGGAGCTGGTTGCCCATCCATAAGAAACATTGAGAATTAACGTACAAATCCCACAATTTGTAGGTAAATTGTCTTCCGTAAATTGTCTTTACCGAAGGGCCCGTTTCCACTCTGTATCTCTAAACTAAATGAAACAATTAATTAAGAAGGCAAATGACAGTTGGAATAAGGTTATTGTACGAGGGATAAAGCACTGAATTTGATGTTTTGCAATAATCTACCGGGCTTTAGTAAACTCAACCTGGGACACTGTGTACAATTTTATCACTTCTTCAACAGGGAGATTGTGTTGCGTTGTTTGCAGAACAGAGAAAGTTTATCATATTAATTGCTGGGAAGGGATTATCTCATGTGGAAATACTGAATAAATTAGACCGCATACTCTGTTGTATTCAGAAGACTGAGCGGTCATCTTAATGAAACACGTATTTGTTTATTATTGCCATGTGTATTGATGTGCACTGAATATAATATGTGTGTGTGTGTGTGTGTGTGTGTGTGTGTGTGTGTGTGTGTGTGTGTGTGTGTGTGTGTGTGTGTGTGTGTGTGTGTGTGTGTGTGTGTGTGTCTCTGTGTGTCTGTGTGTGTGTATATATTGTGTGTGAGTTCCTCCAGCATTTTTGTTTACCTTTTACTAAAGGCAATGTTCACAACTTTCTGCAGTCTTCTTCACTCCTCGGCATTCAAGTTGCCAAACCAGGCCTTGCTGCCACATCTCAATATGCTCTCTACTGTACACCTGTAGAAGTTCAAGAGAGCCCTCTCTGACATTTAAGCTGTTCATTCCACCTAAGTGACTTGTAATCCTACCTCAACAATTAGAACATTATTACCCATCTCTTGCTCCACCATGGACTTGTTTTGTTTTCCTGATTGAGTTTTGCACCATTGTGTTTGCTTTTTTTGCGTTCTTTAAAAAATATATTTTTACTGTGTTTGCATAATGTGCAATACATGTACAATTTGTAGAATTTCTGTCTGTGTATGTTGTCTGAGCCGATGTACCTGTGGTATTGCTGCTGTAGGCAAGGTTGTCATTGTACGTATACCTCAACGTACTTATGTATATGACAAACTCAACTTGAGCTGACCACCTCATAGCTGAATTATCCCCTTATCATTGAATCAGCAGTAAACCTGGATTTAATACACTTGGTCACTTCATTAAAGCCCCTGTCCCATGATGCGAGTTTACCCAAGAGCTCTCCCGAGTTTCAAAAATAAATCATACTCGTGGTAAGTACGTAGAATGTACGTGGCGAGTACGTCGGAGCTCGTGGATGCCTCGTAGCGTCTCGTAATGCTAACGGCAGGTACTCGGGAATGCGGTAACTCGTGGAGTTTTTTCAACACTGTGAAAAATGTCTAAGAGTAAAAAAATACTCGCGATGAAGTACCACGAGTTTGATTTTTTTTTTAAACTCGGGAGAGCTCTTGGGTAAACTCGCATAGTGGGACAGGAGCTTTGTCATTTACAAAAAATGTTAAAACTCCAAGACCTCAGTTCTCATCCCTGTGGCATTTCGCTCGTAACCACTTGCCAATCTGAAAATGGCCCATTTTCCTATACTCTTCCGAAAGACACAAAATGCTGGAGTAACTCAGTGGGTCAGGCAGCATCCTGCATTGGTGGACCGAAACGTCATCGATTCCTATTCTCCAAGCGTGCTACCTGACTCATTGAGTTACTCCATCATTTTTCGTTTTTCCTAGATAAACCAGCATCTGCAGTTCCATGTTTCGAGTGCGGCACAGCGGTAGAGCTACTGCCTTACAGTGCCAAACACCCGGGTTCGATCCTGACTACGAGTGCTTGCCTATACCGAGTTTGTACGTTCTCCCCGTAACCTGCGTGGGTTTATCTCCGAGATCTTCAGTTTCATCCCACACTCCAAAGACATGCAAGTTTGTAGGTTAATTGGCTTGGTACAAATGTAAAATTGACCCCAGTCTGTATAGGGTAATGTTAAAGCACGGGGATAGAAACATAGACATAGAAAATAGGTGCAGGAGTAGGCCATTCGGCCCTTCGAGCCTGCACCGCCATTCAATATGATCATGGCTGATCATCCAACTCAGTATCCTGTACCTGCCTTCTCTCCATACCCCCTGATCCCTTTAGCCACAAGGGCCACATCTAACCCTCTTAAATATAGCAATGACGGGGCAGTCTCGGTGAGCCGAAGGGCCTGTCTCCGCGCTGTATATCTAAACTACATTCCCCATCTCTCTGCTTCCTGTACATTAATAAATGCTCTTTCCGTGCCTAAAGATGACCCTTAATAGCACATCTCTTTACCTTTTGCAGGGCATCTAATCTAATGCCTGTTGGAAAACCAAATACGTGACAAATACGTAGACTGCACGTCTACTGCCATACATTCCATTCTAATTTCCCAATCCACTGAAGCCAACGTCCATGTTTGACAAATTCTTTCTATGCGATTGCTTCAACTTGGAGATCAGATTCGCAGACCAAAGTGGGTCACTTTCAGTTTATGTTCATATATTTATGTCAAGCTGAAGTTGTCCATTAGGATAGTCAAAAGCCGTTTGATAGAGTGTCACGCGATAAACTTTTTAATCAAAGTATAAACTCGTGGGATTAATGGATTAGTGGAAATGTACATAGAAAACATGCTGAGGGTGTGAAAGCAGAAAATAGAACTTACTAGACTAAGTGGGACCCGTTGGGTCCCAGCATCACACGGGAGGGCTGGTCATCCAACGCAATATTCCACCTCTCCACCAATTCTAATATTGGTGGCCAGTTGGGGGGGGGGGGGCTTTCTGGAGCGCTAGTATGGGTGTTGTGGGCTGAAGGGACTGGTTTCCAGAGGGCTAGTATGCAAATTGTGCACCAAATGGATTCTTGGGCTGGCGTCTCAGTCAATCAAGCCTGTTGTGCTGGCAACTCACTCACGGCTGGTGGGCTGGTAGTTGACTCACGGCTAATCCTTGAAATTCTATTTCAAGCAGGGTATAAGGCCACCAGATTCAAGTGCAGTTTCTTACCACTTCTAGCAGGGTGCAAGGCCACCAAATTCAAGTGCAGTTTCATACCATTTGAAGTAGGGTGCAAAGCCACTAAAGACAGCGAGTCGTGACCTCTCCCTCCTCCATCTTGCAGAGACTGAGCCACACCCACATTTACGGGTTTTATAACCCCTCCCCCACCCCAACGGAAAAGGTGTGGCTTTCATGGAGTGATTGACAGGAGGGAGATTCTCAACATTTAAAAAAAAACTAATAACATTTTTATTTTTCATTGATGGGAAGAATTCTCTGCATCTGCTCACCGGAGGGGGACTGAGTAAGATGGCCAAAAATCACAGCCGTAAGTGGTAGCGTTTTATCTAAAATCAATATACAGTGCAAACAGGAAGTAAGTGCATTTACAGTAGTGCCTTTTAACTTCTAGCCAAAGCAACCAATCCACCATTTGCAGTAAGTAGTGCCTTTCAACTTCATGCCACCATTTGCAGTAAGTGGTGCCTTTCAACTTCAAGCCAATGCACCCACGCCACTATTTGCAGTAAGTAGTGGCTTTCAACTTCAAACCACACCCAAGCCACACCCAAGCCACCATTAGCAGTAAGAGGTGCCTTTCAACTTCAAGCCAAAGCACCCAAGCCACCATTAGCAGTAAGTAGTGCCTTTCAACTTCAAGCCAATGCACCCAAGCCACCATTTGCAGTAAGTAGTGCCTTTCAACTTCAAGCCAAAGCACCCAAGCCACCATTTGCAGTAAGTAGTGCCTGTCAACCTCATGCCACCATTTGCAGTAAGTAGTGCCTTTCAACTTCAAGCCAAAGCACCCAAGCCACCATTTGCAGTAAGTAGTGCCTGTCAACCTCATGCAACCATTTGCAGTAAGTAGTGCCTTTCAACTTCAAGCCAAAGCAACCAAGCCACCATTTGCAGTAAGTAGTGCATTTCAACTTCAAGCTAAAGCTCCCAAGCCACCATTTGCAGTAAGTGGTGGCTTTCAACTTCAAACCACAGCTCCCAAGCCACCACTTGCAGTAAGTAGTGCCTTTCAACTTCATGCGACCCTTTGCAGTAAGTAGTGCCTTTCAACTTCATGCCACCCTTTGCAGTAAGTAGTGCCTTTCAACTTCAAGCCTCCATTTGCAGTAAGTAATGCCTTTCAACTTCAAGCCAATGCACCCAATCCCCCATTTGCAGTAAGTAATGCATTTTAACTTCAAGCCATTGCACCCAAGCCACCATCTGCAGTAAGTAGTGCCTTTCAACTTCAAGCCACACCCAAGCCATCATTTGCAGTAATAGTGCCTTTGAACTTCAAGCCAAAGCAACCAAGCCACCATTTGCAGTAAGTAGTGCCTTTCAACCTCATGCCACCATTTGCAGTAAGTGGTGTCTTTCAACTTCAAGCCACACCCAAGCCATCATTTGCAGTAAGTAGTGCCTTTCAACTTCAAGCCAAATCTCCCAAGCCTCCATTTGCAGTAAGTAGTGCCTTTCAACTTCAAGTCAAATCAACCAATCCACCATTTGCAGTAAGTAGTGCCTTTCAACTTCAAGCCACACCCAAGCCATCATTTGCAGGAAGTAGTGCCTTTCAACTTCAAGCCCCAATTTGCAGGAAGTAGTGCCTTTCAACTTCAAGCCCCAATTTGCAGTAAGTGGTGTCTTTCAACTTCAAGCCACACCCAAGCCACACCCAAGCCACAATTTGCAGTAAGTAGTGCCTTTCAACTTCAAGTCAAAGCACCCAAGCCACCATTTGCAGTAAGCAGTGCCTTTCAACTTCAAGCCAAAGCAAACAAGCCACCATTTGCAGTAAGTAGTGCCTTTCAACTTCAAGCCAAAGCAACCAAGCCACCATTTGCAGTAAGTAGTGCCTTTCAACTTCAAGCCAAAGCAACCAAGCCACCATTTGCAGTAATAGTGCCTTTCAACTTCAAGCCAAAGCTCCCAAGCCACCATTTGCAGTAAGTAGTGCCTTTCAACTTCAAGCCAAAGCAACCAATCCACCATTTGCAGTAAGTAGTGCCTTGCAACTTCATGCCACCATTTGCAGTAAGAGGTGTCTTTCAACTTCAAGCCACACCCAAGCCACACCCAAGCCACCATTCGCAGTAAGTAGTGCCTTTCAACTTCAAGCCAAAGCAACCAAGCCACCATTTGCAGTAATAGTGCCTTTCAACTTCAAGCCAAAGCTCCCAAGCCACCATTTGCAGTAAGTAGTGCCTTTCAACTTCATGCCACCATTTGCAGTAAGCAGTGCCTTTCAATTTCAAGACACACCCAAGCTAAGCCAACCAGGGGGGAGGGGGAGGGGGAGGAGGGCAGGGGGCTTTCTGGAGCGCTAGTGTGAACCATTTTAGAACCAATAGACATTTTTTTTGCAAGCTTTAGAACCAATAGACATTTTTTGCAAGCTTTAGAACCAATAGACATTTTTTGCAAACTTTAGAACTAATAGTCATTTTTTGCAAGCTTTAGAACCAATAGACATTTTTTTGCAAGCTTTAGAACCAATAGACATTTTTTTGCAAGCTTTAGAAACAAGTCATTTTTTTGCAAGCTTTAGAACCAATAGTCATTTTTTGCAAGCTTTAGAACCAATAGTCATTTTTTTGCAAGCTTTAGAACCAATAGAGACACTTTTTTGCAAGCTTTAGAACCAATAGTGACACTTTTGTGCAAGCTTTAGAACCAATAGACATTTTTTTGTAAGCTTTAGAACCAATAGACGTTTTTTTGCAAGCTTTAGAACCAATAGACATTTTTTTTGCAAGCTTTAGAAGCAATAGACACTTTTTGCAAGCTTTAGAAGCAATAGACACTTTTTACAAGCTTTAGAACCAATAGACGTTTTTTTTGTAAGCTTTAGAACCAATAGACATTTTTTTGCAAGATTTAGAACCAATAGACATTTTTTTTGCAAGCTTTAGATCCAATAGACATTTTTTTGCAAGCTTTAGATCCAATAGACATTTTTTTGCAAGCTTTAGAACCAATAGGCATTTTTTGCAAGCTTTAGAACCAATAGACATTCCTTTGCAAGCTTTCGAACCATTAGACATTTTTTGCAAGCTTTCGAACCAATAGACATTTTTTTGCAAGCTTTAGAACCAATAGACATTTTTTTGCAAGCTTTCGAACCAATAGACATTTTTTGCAAGCTTTAGAACCAATAGACATTTTTTGCAAGCTTTAGAACCAATAGACATTTTTTGCAAGCTTTAGAACCAATTGACATTTTTTTTGCAAGCTTTAGAACCAATAGACATTTTTTGCAAGCTTTAGAACCAATAGACACTTTTTTTGCAAGCTTTAGAACCAATAGACATTTTTTTGCAAGCTTTAGAACCAATAGACATTTTTTGCAACCTTTAGAACCAATAGACACTTTTTTTGCAAGCTTTAGTACCAATAGACACATTCTGCAAGCATTTTAGGACCACTAAGGGCACTTACATTTGAGTAGACATGTGTTCAGTGTTATTCACAGCTCAGAAAAACGTGACCCTCTGCCTTCCTCCATCTTGAAGAGACTGTGTGGCACACCACTTTCTGGTTTATAGTCCCTCCCCCCTGCCGCCAGCGGGGGCAGCAGAGAGAATGGGGAATTTTGTAAAAACATTAATATCTCTGTCATTCTTAATCGACGGGAAAGATCCTCGGCACACATGTGGCGGAGGGGGGCTCTGAGCACGGTGGCCAAAAATGATGGCCGGAGGTGGCGGCGTTCTCTCGGAAATCGCAGCACAGAAGGCCAAAACCGGTCAAGAGCAGAGTTTTAGTAATATAGATTGTTTTTCAGACCGTAGGGCGTTTAAATGTCAGTATTGGAGACACTACACTCCAGTCACAAACCTGAGACCACCATTGGGCCCTCGCAACAATACAGGATCTTTCGATAGACACAATAAGCTGGAGTAACTCAGCGGGACAGGCAGCATCTCTGGAGAGAAGGAATGGATGACATAGAAAAATAAATGCAGGAGTAGGCCATTTGACCCTTCGAGCCAGCACCGCCATTCAATATGATCATGGCTGATCATCCAAAATCAGTGCCCTGCTTTTCCCCCCAATATCCCTTGATTCCCGAAGAGCTAAATCTAACTCACTCCAGTAAATCTAACATCCGGTGAATTGGCCTCCATTGCCTTCTGTGGCAGAGAATCCCACATATTCACAACTCTCTGGGTGAAGAGGTCTGATGAAAAGTCATCCATTCCTTCTCTCCAGAGATGCTGCCTGTCCCGCTGAGTTACTCCAGGTTTTTGTGTCTTTCATTCGGTCTAAACCAGCATCGGCAGTTCCTTCCTACACAATACAGGATCTATGTTGGAGCAATCCAGCTCATTCTATTCTGCCCTGTCCCCCTTCCTCCCCAAGCTGCCCTCCTTCCCACCTACATCCTTCCATCTGGCTTTACATTTCTCTACTCTCCTCTTTTTCCATAGCACCCTTCGGTCCCCTATTCATCTCTAAACATAGAAACATAGAAACATAGAAATTAGGTGCAGGAATAGGCCATTCGGCCCTTCGAGCCTGCACCGCCATTCAATATGATCATGGCTGATCATCCAACTCAGTATCCCGTACCTGCCTTCTCTCCATACCCCCTGGTCCCTTTAGCCACAAGGGCCACATCTAACTCCCTCTTAAATATGGCCAATGAACTGGCCTCAACTACCTTCTGTGGCAGAGAATTCCAGCGATTCACCACTCTCTGTGTGAAAAATGTTTTTCTCACTCAGTCCTAAAAGATTTCCCCCTTATCCTTAAACTGCGACCCCTTGTTCTGGACCTGCCACTTCATAGGAACCTGAGGGGTAACTTTTTCACACAAAGGGTGGTGAGTATATGGAACGAGCTGCCTGAGGAGGTATTCGAGGCAGGTATTATTGCAACGTTAAATAAACATTTAGACAGGTACATGGATCGGACTGTTCTAGAAGGATATAGGCCAAACGCAGGCAGGTGGGACTAGTGTAGATGGGATGTGTCGGCTGTTGTAATCAAGTTGGACTGAATGGCTTGCTTTCATGCTGTAAGACAGTATGACTCTATAACAATCCCCTTCCTGTCCAGTCTATCCACATAACAAAGTCACTCAGCCCTGAAATGTTTAAAGTAAAACTCTTCAGCCCATTTCCAACATTTTCTTTTCCTTCTCCAAACACTCACAAAAGGACAATGGTCCAGTTACGGTCAACATTATGTTCCCTTTGATCCAGAATCATGTCCTTATTCTCGCACCCTAGGCCATCATTTAAACTACTTTCTTCACCGGCCCTGCCACTTTCAACAAACCGCAGGGCAACCAGTCTAATCAACTGGTTCCATTTGTTCAGATATCCGTAAATCAATGTTATGTGCAAATTGGAAAATACACAAAGATCACTCGATATGGGAACCATGCCTTCACGGTATTATAATGAATGGCATGTAAAACAACAAAAGATTGATAACAAACAATTCATAAATGTAGAGAGAGGAAACTAATTTTGCTTTTGTACGTATGTCAGGCTTTTGAGTTTAATCACATTCAGGGAGCTCATTTCTGTAGATTGGCTATTGCATGTTAGCCAATCAAAATGCTTAGTAATTGTAACTCCACCTAATGCATGCTTTATAGTGTAATGCCCCTGTCCCACTTAGGAAACCTGAACGGAAACCTCTGGAGACTTTGCGCCCCACCCAAGGTTTCCGTGTGGTTCCCGGAGGTTTTTTGTCAGTCTCCCTAATGGTCGAAAGTGGTTTCCGCTTCTTCTATGTTCCGGTGATTATTTCAAAAAATTCAAAACCGGCCGCGACTAAAAATAGGTTGCCGTTTTAAAAATCGGTAATTTTTTAGTCGAAGCCAGTTGCGATGCTAGTTGAAGGTGGTTGCCGGAGGTTGTAGGTAGTGGAAGGTAAGACCTCCCTGGTGGAATAAAACTGGGTGAAAAAAAGGTATTTTACCTTCCACTACCTGCAACCTCCGGCAACCACCTTCAACTAGCATCGCAACCGGTTTCGACTAAAAAATTACCGATTTTTAAAACGGCAACCTATTTTTAGTCGCGGCCGGTATTGAATTTTTTGAAATAATCGCCGGAACATAGAAGAAGCGGAAACCTCCGGGAACCGCACGGAAACCTTGGGTGGGGCGCAAAGTCTCCAGAGGTTTCCGTTCAGGTTTCCTAAGTGGGACAGGGGCATAAGAACTCACCTACTGTTTTCAGTACCTGCAGTAGACTGAACGTGTGA
This sequence comes from Amblyraja radiata, assembly GCF_010909765.2. NCBI lineage: Eukaryota > Metazoa > Chordata > Chondrichthyes > Rajiformes > Rajidae > Amblyraja > Amblyraja radiata. Next base: position 107,811,544 of record NC_045959.1, on the reverse strand, counting down.
TGTACTGCCTAGATGATGATGAACTGAACAATAAAGATGCTTGTGCTTCAACCTGTGTGAGACTAAGGTATTTACAATTTCTATGCAAGGTTGTTCATAAATCAGGGGCTCATAACTGGTGGATGGCCTATATGTGTGAACATCTCCACATCCTTTTGCCCTCGAGAATTTTGCACAAACAGTGGCATGGTGGCGCAGCGTTAGAGTTGCTGCCTTACAGCATTTGCAGCTTAGGTTCGATCCTGACAACGGGTCCTGTGCACGGAGTTTGTACCTTCTCCCCATGACCGCGTGGGTTTTCTCCGAGATCTTTGGTTTCCTCCCACACTCCAAAGACGTACAGGTATGTAGGTTAATTGGCTTGGTATAAGTGTAAATTGTCCCTAGTGTGTGTAGGATCGTGTTAGTACGCAGGGATCGATCGCTGGTCGGTGCGGACTCTGTGGGCCAAAGGTCTGCTTCCTCGCTGTATCTCTAAACTAAACTAAGTGAGATCTGGGTAAGTGTGATTCTGTGAAGTATGGAGTGGTCCGTTTTGGAAGAAAAAGTCAGAGGAAATTACTGATCCAAAATTACTGGAGCGGGATGAGACAAAAAACTTTTTCAGGCAAGAGGTTGAGTTGAAAAAGTTCAGAGTAAGATCCATTAGTTCCTTAGGGGTATGAATAAAGATATGGCATTTAAAAGCAAAGGTAAACTTTCATAAATCACAGGTTAAACATCAGCTATGGATGCAGCCCAGACCATCACACAAACCAACCTCCCTTCCATTGACTCCATCAACACTTCACACTGCCTCGCAAGGCCAGCAGCATAATCAAGGATGAGTCTCACCCTGGTCATTCCCTCTTCTCCACTCTCCCATCAGGCAAAAGGTACAGAAGTGTGAAAACGCACATCACCAAATTCAGAGACAGTTTCTTCCCAGCTGTTATCAGGCAACTGAACCATCCTACCAATAACTAGAGAGCAGTCCTGAGCTACTATCTAAATCATTGGAGACTCTTGGACTATCTTTACTAGTAAGATTAAACGAGAACTTACCAGTTTGAAGTTTGATCTTTATTTTATGAGGAGTAACGTTGAGGGATTACGTGAAGACCCCGTCCAGTACGCATGCGTATCAATCCTCAAAGCAGCGGTGTGAAATCACAGAAAACAGTTGTTGAACTGAACATAGTAAGATAAGAGAACCATAATACCTGTTGAACTTTATGATAGAGGGCTGGGAGCGGAGGGCACGTAATCCCTCAACGTTACTCCTCATAAAATAAAGATCAAACTTCAAACTGGTAAGCTCTCGTTTAATCTTACTATTTTACTTTGGAGTCACGTGAGTGACTACGTGAAGATTTTAAAGCTCTGTAATTTCATGCCGTGGAGCCGAGTCCAGGCGTCATACACTGCATCAGAAGGCCAATGATGAGTGAACATTAAGAATGCATTCAGACATGACATAGATATAGACATGTTGATGCTATTCATGAATAATAGTGGCAATAGTAACCTCCCTCAACCTGGAGGAAGTATGAACCATACCTAACATAGAGTTGGCAAATACCCCTGATCTGGCAATAGGTTTATTCTGAATATTTGGACAGATCAATAGATTGACCATCCTGCAACCGCTAGGGTGTGGTCCATCCCTGCTGCTGAGGTATAGCGGTCCTGGTGGAGTGAGACTCAATGTCAATGTACACTCCTGTATATGCCAGACCCATATAACCATCTGGAAAAGGTTCGTAGTGATTCCTTCTAACAAGATTTTATGTAACTAATAATATTGCTGTAAGTCTATAAAGCTCTTAGGAACCTTGACATGCTGGTGTAAATGCGTGATCACACGCAACCCAAGGTCCATGGGATATGCAACTCTAGTTTGGTCTTGTGTCCCTGTCTAATCTGCTTGATTAATCATAAACAAAACATGTTATTATAGCCCGCAGATATGATCATCCTATCCAGTGTTGCAATGACTGGACCCATAGCGCTGTACTCAGCGCCATGGCGTAATCACTAGTACGTGAGTATGACCATGGGCAGGGATGTTGCTGGTGCCCATCGGTGAAGTGACGTAGTACAATGTTAACAACCCATGTCTCTGCGTCCCTAAACCTGGGAGATTTTAAGCTGACTATACCTTCATTCTCTGGATATCAGAGGGTGAGACCGGACAGAGTGGTTCATGTACTCATCAACCAAATGATTAGGAGGTACTTAAGGCACAGTAATGGAATAGTAACTTAATGTTATAATCCCATAAAGCTGAATTTTAATGTGTCAGTCATCCGTGCCGAGTTAAACGTAAGGAAGCATAAACAATGCTTCCCATCTCCTATGCAGATTGCTGCTATTTGGTGCTATCCCTGCAATCTGTAGTGAGCACTCTTAACGCTCATGGTTTGACAACCCAAGCCGCAGGAACGATCTCTCAGAGTCTGTAAGTCTATGATTGATTATATCATGCAGAGGATGGTTTCAACATCACAACTGAACCAGCATCTTTTTATCCGGGATTAACTATGTAAGGTTTTATGTTCGTTCTTCGCCTCAGCAGGAGCCATAGGTATATAACCCAGGCAGGCACTATGAAAACCCGGAAGCGGGAATCTTGCTGAATTTTGCAAAACCCATCTATTGAGGCCAAATGGAGGAAGACATAAAAGAACATTCCTTCCTAGTGTAGCGAGAATGCACCCTTCGCCACTGTATGCCTCGTTCACTGTTGATCGAAACTGGATGCAAGCAACTCAATAGTTAGTGTTCTATCAATCCACATTGTCATTAAATACTTTGCGATCACACATTCATTCTGTGTTGTCATTGATTTTGCATAATAATACACCAGTGCTAAATGTGGTTTGGTAAAACTATCACTTTGATTTGATTGTACCTTTGTGATTAACATATACCACCACCAAAGTGTATCACCTTGGACTTGTGCATGCCGTATATGCATATCCACACACTCTTTAATGCCCAGAATGCACCTGGTGTCCATTGGCAGTTGATATCATGACTGAACACTTGATAACTCATGCTAATCCCATCTGCCTCCGTAACTAGAGAAGGTATTAGTAAATTACCCATCTTTGGGCAATAGCATCAGTTGGAAAGGGCTGAAGATTTACGGATAAGAGGTTTTAGTGGAGCAAAGCTGTCCATCATTGTGACTTTGATTGTTTCAGCTAAACATAGCAGAGGTCTAATTTTTTGTCTCAGAGCTGATCCCAGACCAATAAATGGATGATTGTATCCCAACAATCAATAGTTTCAGTTGGTATCAACTTAATTTAAATTTAACTGGACGGGAGAGAACCAATTCCTCAAATATAGCTATGTGGCTGATAAGGCTAATTTAGTAAAATACAGTATGTTCAATATCATCCAGATTGGCCATGCTACTTATTTGTTAGCTCTGTGCAGCTGAAGCACTGATAGTAGTGATTTGGTAAATAATCTGGAAACTGGAGTTAGCCCATTGTAACGCACTGAGTGAATTGTTGCCTCATCCAGTTAAATTTCAAATATCTTCAACCCTGTGAGCGGAAATGATCACATGGAAGTTATTCAGAAAAGTCTATATTGCACATGCGGGTTGAGGCTGTTGACAATGATCAGTCCACATCCCATTCTTGTGAGCCTTGTCTTGAAAGGCAACTCCAACCATACCTGTGTGCAGTATAAACTAATCTAGTGTTATCCCATCCCAACCATATTCAAACCAGTTAAACTTGTATCCGTGACTGGAGACATCATCGATGAGTTTCCATACCTTTATCCGAATGGGAGGACTTATGCAACCCGACCAGGAGCTGCCTCAAACATGTGTGCATGATTTTACATCTGCTCCTGGAGGTAGAGGAGCTCGCCTACGAGGTTGGCGCATTTTCCAACGAAGGCCGTTCTGGGCTGAGGCCTAAAAAATACCTTTGTCCTGGTTGTACGGCCTTCAAGCTTTCACCAGCTTCAGTTCATCGTGGTTTGCTGGTGGGTGCGTAGGGGTGCTGCCGTCAAAGATGTGAGGTCTTGCGTGATGATGTGGCCTTCCTGAACCCGACGGCCACTCGTCGAGCACCTGCTGCTGGTAGTGTCGTTCCTGCACCTCCTGCACACTTGTGGTTTCTTCAGCCAAACCCCTGTCTTCAGAGTCAGCCCAGAGGTGACTCCTAATGCACCCCTCTGTCGAGGGAGTTGCATTATGCAGCCCTCAATAAGGTGCTTCTATGGGCATCCCAGGATGCCCTGGTGACTAGGCTCCATATATCGGAGCATGTCACATTGGAGCTTCTGATCCATCAACCGCTCCATGCGGGATATGCGATCACAGTTGCTCCCACCGGCGTCCATTCCTGTAACATATTCTCACAAAATAGCACACAACGACCTTCGAGTAAGGAATTTACCTGCATGTCCTTTTAAAACTTTCTGCTGCGGGGCAACGCTCCTCCCGAGCCTGGTCTCGTGGTCGTGGTTTGTTACAGGTGGGGTTCCTCTGTGGTCCTTGTAGAAACACTCCATTGCGGGTTATTTCTCCCCCCAGCTTTTTCTCCGCGGTCCCTTATAACAGGGCTTCTCCACGGTGTTCTCCAGCTGGGGCTTTCTTTCCCGCGGTCTCCGGAGTGGCTGTCCAGGTGCCCCCAGCACCAATATGAAGCCGCTGGCTCCATAGCCAGCAGCTCGAGGGCGAATCTGCCGCCGTCCGCTCCCCGCGTCCCGCGGTCTCCGGAGCGGCTGTCCCGGTGCCCCCGGCACCAATATGAAGCCGCTGGCTCCACAGCCAGCGGCTCGAGGGCGAATCCGCCACCGTCCGCTCCCCGCGTCCCGCGGTCTCCGGAGCGGGTTCTCCACCAATATGAAGCCGCTGGTTTTACTGCCAGCGGCTCAAAGGTGAATTTACCGCCGCTCGCTACCCGCATTCCGCGGTTCCGAGCGCCTAGGTCCGAGGGGGGGATTCCCCGTGACCGGGGTTCCCTGAAGTCCGAGACTGGGGTTTCCTCTCCGTCCCGACTTAGCCCCTGACTTTTAGCAGGACCTCTAAGTAGAGGTTCCTGCAAGAAGACTTTAAAACCTGAAAGTATTTTAAAAAACTTATCTCAGGTCTGTTGCTGGTAGGAGAATCACATTCCCCTGCCAGTCGTCACGCAATGCGATAGACGATATGACACGCATGCGTACTGGACGGGGTCTTCACGTAGTCACTCATGTGACTCCGAAGTAAAATAGGACTTTACCTTGCATTAAACGTTATTCCCTTTATCATACACATCTGTACATTGTGGACGGGTCAATTATAATCATGTCTAGTCTTTCCATTGACTGGTTAGCACGCCAATAAACTTTTTACTGTACCTCGGTACACGTGACAATAAACTAACCAAAACCTCAGCTGAGGAGTCGTGTTCAGATTTGGAGATTTTATAACCATCAAGGCTTGGAAAAAGTATGGGCGAGGTTTATCAGATAGAAAGCAGGGATGAGGGAATTCGTTTGTATAAAGAGGTGAGGGAAACTGGAGTCTTTCACTCCAGAGCAAACGCGGTAAAGATGAAACTTAAACATGACTGTCCTATTTAAGAGTGCTTTGATAGCACAGACAACCAGAATTTGCATTTGTACTATCTTAAATGTCTTATTGCTCTTCAAACTAACTTTAACAATATTTGGCAAAAGGTAATCAAATTCTTCAGCTGAGACACAAGTTATAACAAGTATTTTAGAGTAGGAAAAAAAAGTAGAAGTGATTTGATAGATTCATCTTCAATGGAGTGGGGAAATTATGCCAAGTAATTGTCAAATCAACCAGTGGGGGAGGGAGAAGTGGGGAAAAAGGGAGACAGACATTTAGAGAAGATAAGGAGGAAATGCTTTACTCATCAACATGCGATGTTCCGGAATGCACTCCTGATAGTTATTATCGATTCAGCTGTCACTGCTCTGCAAGAAGATAATTGCATTGATACTTGAAATGGAAAAAAACTCAGGGGCCAGAGAAAAGTGTGCGGGAATGGTTGTGCTTCATACGTAACCCCCTCGGAGAACATAAGCAGCAATGAAAGCGAATGGCATGTTGGCCTTTATTACAAGAGGAATCGAATATAGGAGCAAAGAGGTCCTTCTGCAGTTGTACAGAGCCCTAGTGAGACCACACCTGGAGTATTGTGTGCAATTTTGGTCCCCTAATTCGAGGAAGGACATTCTTGCTATTGAGGGAGTGCAGCATAGGTTTACAAGGTTAATTCCCGGGATGGCAGGACTGTCATTTGCTGAGAGAATGGAGCAGCTGGGCTTGTACACTCTGGAGTTTAGAAGGATGAGAGGAGATCTCATTGAGACATATAAGATTGTTAAGGGTTTGGACACGCTGGAGGCAGGAAACATGTTCCCGATGTTGGGGGAGTTCAGAACCTGGGGCCACAGTTTAAGAATAAGGAGTAAGCCATTTAGAACGGAGACAAGGAAACACTTTTTCTCACAGAGAGTGGTGAGTCTGTGGAATTCTCTGACTCAGAGGGCAGTGGAGGCAGGATCTCTGGATGATTTCAAGAGAGAGCTAGATAGGGCTCTTAAAAATAGCGGAGTCAGGGGATATAGGGAGAAGGCAGGAACGGGGTACTGATTGGGGATGATCCGCAATGATCACATTGAATGGCGGTGCTGGCTCGAAGGGCCGAATGGCCTACTCCTGCACCTATTGTCTATTGTCTTTTGTCTATTGACTGAATGAAACACACACAAATTGGCCAAATGATACCTGCCTGTGATAGGCCCAAAGTGCTGGAGTAACTCAGTGGGTCAGGAAGCATCTCTGGAGAAAAATGATAGCCGACATTTCAGGTCGGGACCCTTCTTCAGACAGGCCCCGACCCGAAACGTCACCCATCCTTTTTCTCCAGTGATGATGCCTGGCTCACTGAGTTACTTCAGCACTTTGTGGCTACCTTCGGTATATACCAGCATCTGCCACTCTTGGCTGTCTGCCTTCCAAAGCCTCCAACCTTAACATTTCCCAGCCCCATACAGCCCATTTTTACCTTCTCCCCAAAATCCACAAACACAACTGCCCTGGCAGACCCACTGATCCTATCCCACGGAAATGATTTCCACGTACCTCGACTCCATCCTATCCCCCCTGGTCCAATCTCTCCCGACCTATGCCCATAATACCTCACATGTCCATCGTCTCTTCAATGACTTCCGCTTTCCGAGCCCCCACTCCCTCATCTTTACTGTGGATGTTCAGTCACTCTACACCTACATCCCCCACCAGGAAGGCCCTAAAACCATTCGTTTCTTCCCCGACTGCAGAACCATCCAATTTCCCTCTACTAACACTCTACTCCGCCGAGCAGAGCTGGTCCTCACCCTCAAAAACATCTCTTTTTACTCCTCCCACTTTCTCCAAGGCATAGCTATGGGCACCCGCATGGGCCCCAGCTATGCCTGCCTCTTTGTAGGGTACGTTGAACAATCCCAGTTCCAGGCGTACAATGGCCCTATCCCCGAACTCTATCTCCGTTACATTGATGACTGCATTGGTGCTACCTCCTCCATCCATGCAGAACTCATGGACTTCATCAACTTCACCACCAATTTTCATCCTACTCAAATTTACTTGGACCATCTCTGACACCTCCCTCCCCTTTCTTGATCTCACAGTCTCCATCACAAGAAATAGACTATTGACTGACATCTATTACAAACCCACTGACTCCCACAACTATCTCAAGTACACTTCATCCCACTCTGCTTCCTGTAAAGATTCTGTCCCCATCTCCCAATTCCTCCATCTACTTCGCATCTGCGCCCTAATATGTTCCATATTAGGACATCCGAGAGGTCCTCATTCTTTGGGAACAGGGCATTCGCCTCTCCCATCATAGATGAGGCCCTCACTCATGTCTCCTTGGCACCCCGCAGCTCTGCCCTTGCTCCCCCTCCCCCTAGTCGCAACAGAGACAGAGTCCCGATAGTCCTTACCTTCCACCCCATCAGCCGTCGCATACAACATAATCCTCCAAAATATCACCTCCAACGGGATCCCACCACTAGCCACATTTTCCCATCTCCATTCCCTTTCCGCCTTCCGCAGAGACCGTTCTCTCTGTAACTCCCTGGTTAACTCATCCCGTTCCACCCAAACCACTCCCTCCCCAGGTAACTTCCACTGCAACCACAGGAGATGCAACACCTGTCCTTATACCTCCACCCTCGACTCTGTCCAGGGACCCCGAGAGTCCTTTCAGGTTAGGCAGAGGTTCACTTGCACCTCCTCCAACCTCATCTACTGTATTTGTTGTTCAAGATGTGGACTTTTATACATCGGCGAGACCAAACACAGACTGGGCAATCTTTTTGCGGAACACCTTCACTCAGCCCACCTGAACCTACCTGATCTCCCGGTTGCTGGACACTTTAATTCTCCTTCCCATTCCTACACAGACCTTTCTGTCTTGGGTCTCATCCATTGTCAGAGTAAGGCTAAATGCAAATTGGAGAAACAGCTTCTCATATTTAGCGTGGGCAGCTTACAGCCCAGTAGTATGAATATTGATTTCTCTCACTTCAGGTAGCCCCGGCATTCCCTCTCTCTCTATCTGTCCCCCACCCAAGTCGCACTAGCTTCTCATTTTTACCCTACAAACAGCTAAAAATGGCCTGTTTCCTTCATCATCGAAGATGCTGGTTTAGACCGAAGAAAGACACAAAAAGCTGGTGTAACTCAGCAGGCCAGGCAGCATCTCTGGAGAGAAGGAATGGGTGATATTTCGGGTTGAGACCCTTCAGACCCTTTATCATCGTTACTTTTTTGCATGTTTTTCATTCATTGTTCTTTATCTCTCCACATCACCGTCTATATCTCTCATTTCCCTTATCCCTAACCAGTCTGAAGATAGGTCCCAACCCGAAACGTCACCCATTCCTTCTCTCCAGAGATGCTGCCTGTCCTGCTGAGTTACTTCAGCTTTTTGTGTCTATCTGCAGTTCCTTTCCACACATTATATCTTCCTGCATAGGAAAGAACTGCAGATGCCGGTTTAAATCGAAGATAGACACAAAATGCTGGAGTAACTCAGTGGGACAGGCTTCCTCCGTTTTGCTCTCATGTTTATCAATCATCATCATTCCTATAGCAATCTGTGTTGTGAATTTGTGGAATGGTCTGGAACAGGAGATAAAACTTAGCACAAGCATAATTCAGTTTAAAAAGATGTACAAAAACACTTGTTTGAAAGGATATTGGGATGAGGATAGGTGATTGTGAGTGGGATATTTGTTATACTTGTTATACTGATTGTATTGGGAAGGGTGATTATAGAGTGATGGGTTGTATATATGACTAAAATACTGTATAGAATATGAGGGTTTTTTCTTTTCTTTTTCTTTTTTTCTTTTTGGTATGGCTTTATAAATATTTGATTGTATAAATGTAAATAATTTGGTGTACATATAGTGGCTGGTGTACATATGGTGTACATATAGCTGCTAAATTCGTATAAGATAATTACAAGCAGTTGAATAAGGGGTGGGAATTAATAAGCTTTGGCTTCTTCCTGCTCCTTTTCGGACACATACGATTTCATTTATTTATAGATATTGTTTATGACACTTTATAAATATTTTTGTTTTGCTTTTTGTATGCTGTTTCACACTTGCATTTAATTCTTTTATTCTGTTCGAAATAAATAATAAAATAAATAAATAAATAAATAAATACGATGACAATTGAGAATCCAACACTAATATCAAAAATAGTTCGATATTCTTCTGGAAAATAAAACTCAAATGCATTCCAAAATACAACATATTGACTCTGAAATGTGAAAATCCCTTGCCTCGATCTTGGCGGTTAATGAAAGATTAATAGCCCTGCCCCACGGTGTGAGTTCATTCCAAGAGCTCTCCCCTCGAGTTTAAAAAAAAAATCAAACTCGTGGTAAGCACGGAGAATGAACGTAGCAGGTACGTCGGAGCTCAGGGATGTCTCTTAGTGCTAACAGCAGGTACTCGGGAAGACTCTCTAATGGCAGGTAAGCACGGGAAGACTCGTGAAGATTTTTCAACATGTTGAAAAATGTCCACGAGAGCCCCGAGTACCGACGAGCGGTCATTACTGTAAATCTCCGAGTTCGAATCAGGGCAAACTCGTGGAATGAACTCGTACCATGGGATAGGGTTTTAAGAACGTTAAACTTTAGCACGTCTATCCATTACTGTTCATACACATCCATTTTACAGATATTTCATGTGGTATAGCTGTAATTTATGTCACAGCTGTATAGTGTTGCTGCATCTTCAGTAAATAGGGCATGCTTTCCTCTCTGGTGCAAGTTCATATTGCTAAAAAGTGCAGATAAACTCTTTACATCAAATGTCTCCATTACAACTCAGTAACTTCTGCATTATATGGCAAGGCTTCATTTTAATTCAGGGTGCATTAGAATCACACAGTACAGCTTGAGTAATGATGGTGTTCAGGCAGATACAATTCCTTTGTCCACCACTCAACAAAGACACTATTCTAAGTGGCTAAGTGATTTCCTTATAACGATGGACAAAGGCGTTTCAAATGAAAGTGTTAACCCATTTGTCAGCAATATTTTACAATACAGTTATCTCCAATGGGAAATGGATATATGCATTTACAAGTTAAATGCATGATGCAATTACTGTTACCTCAACGTTACCAAGGTAAGAATACTGAATACGATGAATGCATAGCAGTAGATAAATGTATTAAAGTCGTAATATAAGTGTAATAAAAATAGACCTTTAACAAAGACCACACATAGAAAATCAAAATTGTAAAAATATTTAAATGTGATATACTAAATAATATTTAGTATTAGTATGTATTAATATTATAGGTAATATTATTGATCATTTTATTGGTAACTAAACCAAGTGGGACCCGTTGGGTCCGTGTCACATGGGAGGCCTGGTCCCTCAACGCAACCCGTTCCCTCAACACAATATTCCACCACTCACCCACAGCCCCCACCGGAGGCCTAGTCCCCCAATGCAACCAGTTCCCCAACGCAATATTCCACCACTCACCCGTTCCCCCGACGCAACCCGTTTCCCCAATGCAATATTCCACCACTAACCCATAGCCCCCAAGTGCGTAGGGGCGGCTCATTTGCACTTATCCCCCAGCACTCCCTCCCCACCCTCTTTTTAAACTTTTAAAAATTGTCTTTTCACGTTAAAAAAATCCAATTGCACTTGCTGCCAGGACTCAGTGTCATGTGATTTGCAACATTGTAATGGGCAGTGCCAGCAAGTGCAATTGGGTTTTTTACAGTGGAAAGTTAAGTTGGCAGTTTATGTGGCATTGTGACATTATAGCTGCTAACTACCACTGCAAATTGAACTGATTTTACTTAAACTAGATTTTGTAAAGTTCACAATGTGAATAACTGGTAAAATATACCATCAATGTGAACAAAATTTGATACAACACACCACAGGAAAATGGTGAGTAAGATGGTCCAAAAATTGTAGCGCTATTGTGTACCGTTTTGGCATAATTCAGGGCATGACTACTCAGACACACGGACAGACTCACAAACGAACAAGACGAGAGCTTTAGTAATATATAGATATTGTTGGTAATATTATTGGCATTATGGTTGACAATATTATTAATTATTATTATTATTATTATTATTAATTCAATTCAACTACATAATGTGTACACATGCTAGCTGTCACAGATTATAGACAATAGACAATAGACAGTAGAAAATAGACAATAGGTGTAGGAGTAGGCTATTCGGCCCTTCGAGCCAGCACCGCCATACAATGTGATCATGGCTGATCATCCCCAATCAGTACCCCGTTCCTTCCTTCTCCCCATATCCCCTGACTCTGCTATTTTTAAGAGCCCTATCTAGCTCTCTCTTGAAAGCATCCAGAGAACCTGCCTCCACCACCCTCTGAGGCAGAGAATTCCACAGACTCACCACTCTCTGTGAGAAAAAGTGTTTCCTCGTCTCCGTTCTAAATGGCTTACTCCTTATTCTTAAACTGTGGCCCCTGGTTCTGGACTCCCCCAACATCGGGAACATGTTTCCTTCCAAACCCGTAACAATCTTATATGTTTCAAACAATCTTATATGTTTCAATTAGATTTAATTAGATAATAAATTATAATAATGATATTTAATTAGATAATAAAAATACTATTCAAGATACAGAACCAAAGATTGAAAATTAATTAGGATGTCCCTAAACAAATAGATTATAGTTTATATGCAATAAAACAATGCAATTGTAAAACCAATTTATGAACCATATTTTAGAATGGAACAAAGTGAAGCAACATAACAGCATATACATCAAGACGTGTCTTAAATTAAATTACTCAGATTTCCATTGATGGATGTCCAGATTTTAAGTTGTGGAAGGAAAAAAAATTGGATTTTCATTTATATATTGCATTTTATTCTTCCGGATATTATCCGTATTCCTTATGAAATATATAGAGAGTTGCTGCTGAAGTCACTGGCATCCAAGTTGTGTGGGTTTTCCCCAGGATCTCCGGTTTCCTCCCACACTCCAAAGATGTACATTTTTTCAAGAGTGAGCTAGATTTAGCTCTTAGAGCTAAAGGAATCAAGGGATATGGGGGGAAAAAGCAGGAACAGGGTACTGATTTTAGATGATCATCATCTGTGACCATATTGAATGGCGGTGCTGGCTCGAAGGGCTGAATGGCCTACTCCTGCATCTATTTTTGTGTTTCTATGTTTGTAGGCCAATTGTGAATTGTCCCTAGTGTGTAGGATAGTGTCTGTGTGTGGGGATCACTGGTCAGCACGGACTTGGTGGGCTGAAGGGGCTGTTTCTGCACAGTATCTCCAAACTATGCTTGTTAACTAGACCATTGAGATTATGGGTACATTCTCATCACCTTGGTGTATCGAGTGGCATAATTTACTAATGGTGTTGTATGACTAATAAATGCCCATGATCCTTCTTTTCTTAAAAGAGTTCAGTGTGAACTTTACATTAACGTGGGCATCCGTTTGAATATCTACCACAAAAGATAGTCTCATTGGCAAGAAAACCATAAGGATCATAAGACATGAGAGCTGAATTAGGCTATTCAGCGCCTTTGAATTCACTCCACCGTTCAATCAGGGCCGATCTTTTTCTTCATCTGACCCCTTTCTCCTACCATTTCCATGTAACCTTTGACGCTACTTATCAAGAACCTACCAATATCCGCTTTTAAAATATCCAATCTCTTGGCCTCCACAGCCATCAGTGGCATTGAATTCTACACATTTACCACCCTCTGGCTAAAGGTATTCCTCCTCATCTCCATTCTAAAGGTACGTCATTTTATTCTGAGGCTGTGCCCCCTGGTTCTAGACTCTCCCATTACTAGCAACCTCCTTTCCACGTCCACTCTATCTAGGCCTTTCACTATGCAGTAGGTTTCAATGAGATACGTCCTCATCATTCTAAACTCCAGTGGGTACAGGCCCAAAGCCTTCAAACCCCTCCTCGATGTTGAAACTAAATCTGCAGGCACACAAGTTTAAGTGCCATCATTGTGATACAACTGTCACAGTTATGGTGCAATTTAACCACAGTTTTCATTCAAAGTGTATATAATTTGAGGATATGTAAAGTGTAAATGTCAATGCTGCATTTCTCATCCCACTGTCAAATGATGTCTTGTAACTTTTAAAAAACTGCAAGGATAAAATTAACTCCAACTTCTTGTCATGTTTTCGCCAAAAAGTATAACATTGGCATCTTTAGCACGAACTTGATACACTATGGTGATGAGAATGTACATCTTTAATTTTCCATAATCTCAATGGTCTAGGTAAAAAAGCATAAAATAAATGGGTTTAGAACAGGTCTTAAAATAGGAAAGAAGGTTATTGTATGTTGATGCATTACCAAATAGTGAAAGGCTTGTGGAGAGGATGTTTCCACTAATGGGAGAGTCTAGGACCAGAGGTCATAATCTCAGAATCAAAGGACGTTCCTTTAGAAAGGAGATGAGGAGGAATTTATGTCATCTAGAGGGTGGTGAATCTGTGGAAGTCATTGCCACAGAAGGCTGTGGAGGCCAAGTCAATGGATATTTTTAATGGAGAGATAGATTATTGATTAATACTGGTGTCAGAGGTTATGGGGAGAAGGCAGGATAATGTTAGGAGGGAGAGATAGATCAGCCATGGTTGAATGGCAGAGTAGACGATGAGCCGAATGGCCTAATTCTGTTCCTATTCCAATTTCTATTTTAAACTTGCAAATGTAAGCTCAACAATTAACAATTTTGTACTAAGTTGATGGAATTATGTAATTTGTAACTTGTCCATGTATCTGGAGGCTTCTCAAGTGAAGGAATAATTGAACTGAGGATCTTTATATGCCAAGCGGAAATACAATGGCCAAGAAACTAAATTCACCAATTTTTGAAAGTCTGATATATTATAGCATTTGGCATCAAAGCCAAATCAATTTGCTGGAAGGAAAATCGTAAAATTGATCAAAACAGTGTTTGAAATGCATGGGGTCGGATTACAGCCAAATGAGGTGCCAAGATGGAGTCTCCATTGTTGCTGATGAGACCAAGCTCAATCCAATGCAGCCACTGTCATCCTCTGTAACAATCACCACAGAACACCAGCTCTGAAAGAAGACTAACAGAATGATGAAAGGCATAGATAGAGTGGATGTGGAAAGGATATTTCCACTGGTGGGGGAGTCTAGGACCAGAGGACATAGCCTCAGAATTAAAGGGTGCTCTTTTAGAAAGGAGATGAGGTGGAACTTCTTTAGTCAGAGGGTAGTTAATCTGTGGAATTCATTGTCACAGAGGGCTGTGGAGGCCAAGCTAGTGGATATATTTAAGGTATTCATAGATAAGTTCTTGATTAGAACAGATGTCAAGGGTTATGGGTAAAAGACAGGAAAATGAGATTAGGAGGCAGAGATCAGCCATGAATGAATGGCGGAGTGGACTCAATGGGCCGAATGGCCCAATTCTACTCCTATAACTTGTGAACATGTGAACTTGTGAAGATAGATACAAAGTGCTGGAATAACTCCACAGGTCAGGCAGCATCTCTGGAGAAACGGAATATGTGACGATTCAGGGTCAGAGCCACAGAGCCACGGAGATGGTGTATCACAAACTATTTTCCTCATTGGAGACCCTAGGACTATCTTTAATCAGACTTTACTGGACTTTATCTTTCACTAAATTTCATTCCCTTTTCCCCCATATCTGTACACTGTGGACGGCACAATTTTAAATATGTATAGTCTTTCCGCTGACTGGTTAGCACGCAGCAGAAAGCTTTTCACTGTACCTCAGTACACATGACTATAGTTTAGTTTAGTTTAGAGATACAGCACGGAAACAAGCCCTTTGGCCCACTGAGTCTATGCCGACCAATGTTCTCCGTACACTAACACTATCCTACACACACCAGGGACAATTTACAATTTTACCATGCTATATAGCCTACAAACCTGCACGTCTATGGAGTGTGGGAGGAAATCGGAGCTCCGGGGAAAACCCACGCAGGTCAGGGGGAGAACGTGCAAACTCCGTACAGACAGCACTCTATAGTCAGGATCGAACCTGGGTCTCTGGCACTGTAAGACAGCAACTCTACCACTGTGCCTCCGTGCTGCCCTGAATGACAATAAACTAAAGGCTGAGCTGGCCATTGAAAGAACAGTCACAGTCAGGACATTCTGTCGACTGTGAAAGATGCTTGAGCAGTCTGGTGAGAAGCTGTCTAGTCAAGTCACCTATAAATAGAAAGATACAGTGCCCTCCATAATGTTTTGGACAAAGATCCATCATTTATTTATTTGCTTCTGTACTCCACAATTTGAGATTTATAACAGAAGAAAATCACCTGTGGTTAAAATGCACATTGTCAGATTTTATTAAAGGCCATTTTTATACATTTTGGTTTCACCATGTAGAAATTACAGCTGTTTATACATAGTCCCCCCCATTTCAGGGCACCATTATGTTTGGGACACATGGCTTCACAGGTGTTTGTAATTGCTCAGGTGTGTTTAATTGCCTCCTTAATGAAGGTATAAGAGAGCTCTCAGCACCTAGTCTTTCCTCCAGTCTTTCCATCACCTTTGGAAACTTTTATTGCTGTTTATCAACATGAGGACCAAAGTTATGCCAATGAAAGTCAAATAAGCCATTATGAGACTCAGAAACAAGAATACAACTGTTAGAGACATCAGCCAAACCTTAGGCTTATCAAAACCAACTGTTTGGAACATCATTAAGAAGAAAGAGATCACTGGTGAGCTTACTAATC
Source organism: Amblyraja radiata (assembly GCF_010909765.2). Lineage (NCBI taxonomy): Eukaryota > Metazoa > Chordata > Chondrichthyes > Rajiformes > Rajidae > Amblyraja > Amblyraja radiata. The sequence continues at coordinate 107,795,219 of NC_045959.1, read as the reverse complement.
GCAAAGGGACCAGCAGGCCAAGGAAGACCTCCACAGCTGATGACAGAAGAATTCTCTCCATAATAGAGAAAAATCCCCAAACACCTGTCTGACATATTAGAAACACTCTTCAGGAGTCAGGTGTGGATTTGTCAATGACCACTGTCCACAGAAGACTTCATGAACAGAAATACAGAGGCTACACTGCACGATGCAAATCACTGGTTAGCCGCAAAAATAGGATGGCCAGGTTACAGTTTGCCAAGAAATACTTAAAGGAGTATCCACAGTTCTGGAAAAAGGTCTTGTGGACAGATGAGATGAAAATTAACTTGTATCAGAGTAATGGCAAGAGCAAAGTATGGAGGAGAGGTGGAACTACCCAAGATCCAAAGCAAACCACCTCATCTGTGAAACACAGTGGTGGGGGTGTTATGGCCTGGGCATGTATGGCTGCTGAAGGTACTGGCTCATTTTACTTCGGAGTCACGTGAGTGACTACGTGAAGAACCCCGCCAGGACGCATGCGTGTCATATCGCTACACGCATTGCAACGAGTCACAGCAGGGGGAACGACGTTCTCCTAGCGGCAACATTTGAAAGCCGGGAACAGCAGGTAAGAAGACTCTGCATTCCAGAATTTGAAAGTCGGGAACAGCAGGTAAGAGACTCTGCGTTCCTTCCACTTACCTTTTAGGTGGCGACATGGACCGGATCCACGAAGGCTGCGGGAAAGCTGGCGGGGGAGAACCGCGGAGTTGCGGGCAGCCGGCAGCAGCAGCAAACGGCACGCCAATCTCCCGTAATGGGAACAGCTGTGCCCGACTTTCGCTCCCGACTTCGCTCCCGCGCCGGCCCCGGCCAGTCGGGAGAGGTAAGCATAAACATAGTCGTTGACTCCGAGGAGTCCGACTCTGAATAGCCGCGAGCGGCCAGTGCCCGTGCGCACTGGGGGCCGGTTGGAGCGGCTTTAGGAGCAGCCGCGAGCGGCCAGTGCCCGTGCGCACGGGAGCCGGTTGGAGCGGCTGTGAGCGGAGATCAAAGCAGCCGCGAGCGACCAGTGCCAGTGTGCATGGGGGTCGGTTGGAGCTGCTGCAGGAGAAACAAAGCAGCCGCGAGCGGCCAGTGCCCGAGAGCACGGGAGCCGGTTGGAGCAGCTGCAGGATGGGGCAACAGCAGCCGGGAGTGGCCTATGCCCGAGAGCATAAGAGCCAGTTGGAACGGCTGCTGGAGGAAATACACCAAAGTGGCAGGCACCGGGAGATGGAGGCTAGCCACAGTGGGCAGTTAGTAAGCCCCACAGCAGTACCTCGTGTAGGGCTGCACAGTGTTTCTCCCTCATCAGAGGGGAACACCGAGGGTCAATCCTGGGCTGACTGCAGGAGCTGGAGCAGGAGAGGCTTCAGGAGCAGCCGCGACGGCCAGTGCCCGTGAGCATTGGAGCCGGGTGGAGTGGCTGCAGGAACTGGAGCAGGAGCGGCCTCAGGAGTAGCGGCTTCAGGAGCAGCCGCGATGGCCAGTGACCATGTGCATTGGAGCCGGTTGAGTGCCCGAGAGCATCGGGGCCAGCTGGAGCGGCTGTTGGAGCAGGTAAGTGGCAGGCTCCATGAGATGGAGACTAGTCACAGAGGGGCAGCTAGTAAGTCCTACAGCAGTACCTCTTGTAGGGCTGCACAGTGTTCTCCCTCATCAGAGGGGAGTATAGGGGGTCAATTTTGGGCTGCACTTGAACAGGGGAGCAGAACATACCCCTAGTACACATAGGGTGCAGAAAACCTATTGGAAGACACTTACCATCAGGGAACTGCAAAACCTGAATGTTCCCAGTATCAACCAGTGTAATTGAAAACATGGTGAGGCAGGGAATTGAAACGAAAGAAAGTTCTAAGTCCTAACAGCGGGACGGGATCAGCCGCACTATAAACAAAAATACACTAGATCACCAGGATGCACTGGCCTTATATGCAAACCTGGAACCTCCCAACCTCCAATATTAACATTTGGAGGCATCTTATCTTAACAGGTAAAGAACTTCACATAGAGGGAAACTCTGGGGCACATTAAGGAACGTCTTAAAAACTACTTCCTGGGAAATGCGCTAACCCTCATCACAGACACCGGCACCTCAACGACCACGGAGGATGCCGAAATAGTAACAAACCTACTAATAGTACCATGGAGGAAGGTGTGTTTGGCTCCTTACGATGTTGGTGGGAGATAACAGATCTATCTGGATGCATAGAATTATTACTACCGACACTTAAATTTCAGAAGTACAGGGGTGTATCTTAGAATTATTCATTACATTATCCTCCAGTTCAGCATGTACTGAACTGAATGTTCATGCTTACAGGAAAAGAAACAAACTAAGCGCATACTGAACTACAGTGCCCAAATAAAATAGGAGTGATGGAGGACATCCAACACGAATCACAGGAATTCGTGTCCAAAAAATCCTTATCATAATATAGATGGTGGTTGCCACATCATCATAGATTTGACTAATTTGAATTCTTTCGTACTTTATATTCATTACTAGATGGGAACCTTTGTTGCAACTAAGGTATTGATCCAAGGGTACTACATGGCAAGCATCGTATTAATATATGCTTGCTATATAGTACTCATTGGAGGTACCCACAGATGTATTTAACACAACAGATCATCTGCGGTTCACCGTTAACACAGTTCACATGGCAGTACTTTGCCGTAAGAAAGGGTACAGCCTTAATGGAGGCTTGCAGGGAACAAAACCATCCATCAGACTGGTAGTAGAATAATTGGCATTAGGGGCTGTGTGCCAGCCACATAAATCGGACCTTTACATAATCAAATTACTGAGCGCAATCATGCGTCACTCATAAATTTATGGGGGGGTCAGTCTGACAGACCAATGAAGCAACCAACAGAGGCCACTATGGTACAAAAATGGTGGAAACATAACATTAGGCATTGTTCCAATCCAAACATTAACAGTTACCCGTCTATGGAACCACTTACTGATGGGCCTTAGATTGGGATGCTACTAATTCCATCTCCAGCTGTGGGGGAGATGGAATGCACAGGAGGCATCATTACTAACGTTGGGCATAAATACCTGGGGAAGTGAGTGCATGCCATGGCTTTAAGTCATATTGTTCTGGGTTATATCACCAGTATGTTAGACTACAAATTGACTACACCACCGGGGTAGCATATGTCAACCATATCGGTAGAAACATATCGACATCATGTGACTATCTGGCCAACACTATTTGGGAATAGCGTATCCAGATAGATATTTGGATATCAGCTACCAACTTACCAGGGAAACTGAATTTAGTGGCAGACAACAGGTCACGGTAAGTCTAGAAACACTGTATGGAGGTTGGATAAAATATGTATTGCTGGAACAGCACAGTATGGAACACCAGATAACAACCTATTCACATCCATGCTCTTACCAGTTATCAAATTATGTTCTTGGGAACCAGAACCTGGGGTAGAGGTTCAGATGTATCTTCGCTGCTTTGGGGATCATTTATGCATCCCTCCCTCTGCCTCATCAGTCGGGTATTTAGGAAGAAACTATAGACTCCACGTCTCGTATTTTGATAGTACCTGATTGCCCTACTCAACCATGGGTCCTGGTGATATCAACATGGGTTAGAACCATACATCACCATCCATCATAGACCTAACTTACTGGTTCTTCCCACAACAAGGGGAGTTATCCATGTCACTATTATATATAAACCTATTTATTTTTAGAGTTGAAAGCACCTCTTCTACACCTGGGACTGACGGACTGAATGTGGAATTATTTCAGCGGGTCACAGACGGTCCACCTAAACATCAGTACTTGGTATCATCAAGAAATGGGAAGTACTGTCACAACAATAATCATCACCCACAGATCTATGAATATCCCGTCTGTTCTGGAATTCCTGGCAAGCCTCCATTACGATGAGAGGCTCAGTCAAAGTGCCATCAACTGCGCCAGAAGTGCTCTGGCAACATACCTGTCGTAGGTACAGAGCGGCATTCTGTTGGGACACACCCTGGTAACCAAACTCATGAGGGGCATTTTAAAATTAATCCCCAAGAACCAGGTACTCCCAAATTTGGGATGTGAGCATTGTACTGACCATGTTAAGAAACTGGTCTCCAGCTACAGCTCTGTCCCTACGGGAACTGACTATGAAAAACAGTCATGCTGATGGCCTTGGTCACGGCACTAAGGGTCCAGTCACTACAGAAAATAAGGTTGGACAACATGATTAATTCATCTGGAATTTAATTTTCACATCAATGTAATAGTCATATAGACCAGACAGGGGTCAGCAGGCCTAAAAAACAGAATTCAGGGCCTACCCTACAGATGGTCGTCTCTGTATTATAACACACTTACTATCATACATGAAGTATACTAAGATCATCAGAGGGAAGAAATGTCACTTTAATCAGCTACTAACAGCCACTCAAAACAGTGACAGTCCAGACCATCTCTAGATGGCTAAAACAAGTCCTAAATAAGGCTGGAGTGGACACTAGCGTTTTAAATCTCACTCCACCAGGGCTGCAGCTACATTGGCAGCTATGAAGTTGGACGTACCAATGGACCAAATCCTCAAGACAGCAGGATGGTCAACGGAAGAAACTTTCCAACGACTTTATAACAAACCAGTCATTGAACCTGGAACATTTGCAGAAACAACTTTAAGTTCTGTATATAATTTACCCCATAAATAGGGGCAATAATTGGTGTTAATATTTTTACCGTTAGGTTTCAATATCGTATTGATGACTAATGATGTTAACTCTATTCTCCCCAAAATCAAGGCAGATGTGATGCATGGACTCGTTCCACGGCATGAAATCACAGAGCTTTAAAATCTTCACGTAGTCACTCACGTGACTCCGAAGTAAAATAGTAAGATTAAACGAGAACTTACCAGTTTGAAGTTTGATCTTTATTTTATGAGGAGTAACGTTGAGGGAATACGTGCCCTCCGCTCCCACCCTTGATCATATCTTGAACTGGTATCTCTTCTCTAATCTTACTATGTTTAGTCATTACAGTTATCTGTGATTTCACACCGCTGCTTTGAAGAATGACACGCATGCGTCCTGGCGGGGTTCTTCACATATTCCCTCAACGTTACTTCTCATAAAATAAAGATCAAACTTCAAACTGGTAAGTTCTCGTTTAATCTTACTATTTATCTTCATTGATGTTACAACTGCTGATGGTTGTAGCATAATGAATTCTGAAGTGTATAGACATATCCTATCTGCTCAAGTTCAAACAAATGCCTCAAAAGTCATTGACTGGCGGTTCATTCTACTGCAAGACAATGATCCCAAACAGTGCTAAAACAACAAAGGAGTTTTTCAAAGCTAAAAAATGGCCAATTCTTGAGTGGCCAAGTCAATCACCCGATCTGAACCCAATTGAGCATGCCTTTTATATGCTGAAGAGAAAACTGAAGGGGACTAGCCCCCAAAGCAAGCTTAAGCTAAAGATGGCTGCAATACAGGCCTGGCAGAGCATCACCAGAGAAGACACCCAGCAACTGGTGATGTCCATGAATCACGGACTTCAAGCAGTCATTGCATGCAAAAGATATGCAACAAAATACCATACATGAATACTTTCATTTACATGACATTATGGTGCCCTGGGATGGGGGGTCTATGTATAAACAATTGTAATTTCTACATGGTGAAACCAAAATGTATAAAAATGGCCTTTAATAAAATCTGACAATGTGCACTTTAACCGCATGTGATTTATTTTCTATTACAAATCTCAAATTGTGGAGCGTAGAGGCAAATAAATAAATGATGGGTCTTTGTCCCAAACATTATGGAGGGCCCTGTGAGCAAGTAACCAGCATAGTATGCTACCAGTTCTAGTGAGATCGCTCGGCACTAGCTCGCGTTTGGAGCTAGTGTTGGAATTTTAAATTGGCACAGCCAAAAATGAGTAATACAGAATTAACAATGCCATTAAGTGTGCGATTGTCAATGAGAAAGACAATAACACGGATCACACATTGAAGTGTCCAATCCAATTTTGCGATTGCCACAATTTCATCTAGAAATGAACTCTCAGGGAAAATAGAAATTGGATTGCACAACACTCAATGGAGAGGCATTCAGGGCTGCTCCCGACTTACAGGTTTTGCAGCTGCAAAAAATGACACCAATAACACTGCATATTCTTTATTCTCAGATTTAGGTTTAGTTTGGAGCTACAATGTGGAAACAGGCCTTTCGGCCCACCGTGTCCGCTCCGACCAGCGATTCCAGTGTACTAGATCTATCCCACACAGTAGGGACAATTTCCAGAGGCCAATTAACCAGCAAACCTGCACGTCTGTAGGATGTGGGTGGAAACTGGAGCACCCAGAGAAAACCCACATGGCCACAGAGCGAATGTGCAAACTCCATACAGACATGCACCCGTAGTCACGATTGAACCCCGATCTCTGGCGCTGTAAGGCAGCAACTCTACCGCTGCGCCACCCTTCAATTGTTTGAAACACATATATTACAGATAGCTTTTTCTCAAGTGACTGATTAACCGGTACGATGTGTAAGAACTTATATACTAGTAGAAGCCTTAAGTTCAGGTGTCCAGTCATTATTCTGCATTGTCTGTAATTTTGCAGTCAGAACATTATTTAAAGGTGAAGAAAGACACAGAATGCTGGAGTAACTCAGCGGGTCAGGCCGTATCTCTGGAGAAAAGGAATAGGTGACGTTTTGTGTCGAGACCCTTCTTCAGACTGAGAGTCAGGGGAGAGGGGGACGAGGGATATAGACGGTACTTAGGACAAATGAATGGACGATCTGCAGAAAGCAATGATAATCAAGGCAATGTGGAGCCCACAACGGTCTATTGTTGGCTGTACGATAGGTAATAATGAGTTGAAACAGACAGTGGAACTCAAAAGGACGACAGTAAAACTAGTATGTTGACTAGGGTGGGGGAGGGACGGGGAGAGAGATAGGGGATGCAAGTGTTACACTTGTCTGTAATGTCTTCTATATCTCCTTTCCCCTGTCATCCAGTCTGAAGGTCTCGACCCGAAATGCCACCTATTCCTTTTCTCCAGAGATGCTGCCTGACCCGCTGAGCTATTCCAGCTTTTTGAGCCTGTCTTCGGTTTAAACCAGCATCTGTAGATCCTTCCTACGCATTATTTAAAAGTAATAGTCACCCTGTTATAAGATTGTACTAATTGCTGTCCATTCATCGGCTTCATAAAGAGTCTGTAATATCCATTTATAGGCAAATTTAAAAATTGCCAATGGCAAGTCATTTTATATTATCTTTCAGCATTTAATCACAGGATTGATAATGGATTGTTTGCCACAGAAAATGTTTCAGATGCACTTCCATCAGCGATTACTACACCCATCACAGTGTTGTGAAGTTGCCAGATTACATCAACAGTCTAACATCATTGCATCTTCCAGAGTCCTTCCCTGCTGTGCTGAAATATCGTTATAACATCCAGAAATTCAAAGCATAGCTACGATCTTCACAGGAACTTCACAAATGTGTCAACAGCCTCTGTGTCTGCACACAAGCTACATTTTGCTCCAAGCGTTGTGGCTCTTTGCAAGTTTTAGTAAAGGTCACTTGGGCAGCTAATCCAATTTACAATCGCCCCTGCACTGGAGGGAAAAAAGATGGCAGGTCAGATTTGTTCACCTTCCACTTATGTCACAGCTAATCCACCTTTCAAATTGCTTTAAATGGGTTCAGTCTCCCGAGCCAGATAGGGGAATTGCTATAAATGGAGCAATGTTACAGTATTCCTGAGGCGATGGGTCCCTACCCACAAGAATGCCCCATTCCAAGATGGCGCCAGCACGTGATGACTCTTTGCCTGCTCTTTCCAGGGAAGGATACTGGATGGCACAGTGGCGCGGCAGTACCGTTAAGGGCCTGTCCCACGAGCATGCGACTGCATGCAGCAAGCGCGACCTAACCGGAAGCGGGGGCCGCGCTGAGGTCGTGCAGAGGTCGAGTGATCCCCGTACAGGGCCGGTCCCACCAGCATGCAACTGCATGCGGCGAGCGCGACCTAACTGGAAGCGGACGCCGCCCGGAGGATGAGTGATTGACGTGAAGATCGAGGGAAATCCGCGGGAAGTTCGCACGTGACGTACGCCGTCAAGATGCTGCGTACGGCGTCGAGATGCTGCACACGCCCATCGAGGCGGTGCGTACGGGGACTCGGTGGGCTGAAGGGCCTGTTTCCTCGCTGTAAAGCGATGTAAAGCACCTTGAGTATTCTAGAAAGGCGCTATATAAATCCCATCCATTATTATTATTATTATTATTATTATTATCTCTAAAATACTAAACAAACTGCTGGAGTAACTCGGCCTGTGCAGCAATCTAAGAAGATTAATTTCTTCGGGCAGCTGGCTTTGAGGAGGGCACTTCATAATTTCTTCCCAATTGATAGGGTAAAAAGCTTTTGGGAAATTGAAGTAGGTCATGGCATTGCTCCATACATTTGTTTTGAGAATTGTCACCGTGAAGATCTTATCCATTGTGCCTTGATTTAGAAAGAACCTTGCTTTAGATAGGGGGTCTGGTTGATACGCATAATGCCACATTGCATTTTAGGATCTGTTGGCAGCACTGTCTATTCTGGGTCAGAATCTTGTAAACTTAAACACTCGCCTCGATATTTGAGCAATCATCTTGCCTGACTTTTTAAATTTAGTTTAGAGATACAGCGCAGAAATAGGCCCTTCGGCCCACCGAGTCCGCATCGACCAGCGATCCCCGCACATTAACACTGCTCTACACACACTAGGGATAATTTACACTTGTACCGAACCAATTAACCTACAAACCTGTACGTCTTTGGAGTGCGGGAGGAAAACAAAGTTCTCGGAGAAAACCCACGCGGTCACGAGGGGAATAATAATAATAATGGATGGGGTTTATATAGCGCCTTTCTAATACTCAAGGCGCATTATTCATTCACTCCTCAGTCATACTCGGTGGTGGTAAGCTACTTCTGTAGCCACAGCTGCCCTGGGGCAGACTGACGGAAGCGTGGCTGCCAATCTGCGCCTACGGCCCCTCCGACCACCACCAATCACTCACACACATTCACACACATTCACACACATTCACACACAGGCAAAGGTGGGTGAAGTGTCTTGCCCAAGGACACAACGACAGTATGCACTCCAAGCGAGATTCGAACCGACCACCTTCCGGTCGCCAGCCGAACACTTAGCCCATTGTGCCATCTGTCGTCATGTCCAAACTCCGCACACACGGCACCCATAGTCGGGATCGAACCCGGGTCTCCGGCGTTGCAAGCACTGTAAGGCAGCAACTCTACCGCTACGCTACCACACCGCCCCTTCGTATGTCTCTTCATGACAGTAATACGAAAGATTTATTCAAAGAATGGTGGGTTTATGGAATGAGCTGCCAGAGAAAGTAGTTGAGGCAGATGTTTCTAATCAACACTTAAAAGACATTTGGACAGATAGGAAATGTTTAGGGGGATATGGGTAAAGCACATACAGTGGCTTGCAAAAGTATTCATACCCCTTGAACCTTTCCACATTTTGTCACGTTACAACCACAAACGTAAATGTATTTTATTGGGATTTTATGTGATAGACCAACACAAAGTGGGGCATAATTTTGAAGTGGAAGGAAAATGATACATGGTATCATACTTTTGCACGCCACACTTTTCAGTTTTTTATTTGTAAAAAAATTTGAAAACCATGTATTATTTTCCTTCCACTTCACAATTATGCACCACTTTGTATTGGTCTATCACATAAAATCCCAATAAAAGACATTTACGTTTGTGGTTGTAAAGTGACAAAATGTGGAAAAGTTCAAGGGGTATGAATACTTTTGCAAGCCATTGTACAGGTGGGATTTGTGTAAGAGGGACATCTAGGTTGTTGTGGACAAGTTGGGCTGAAGGGCCTGTTTCCTGGGCCGTCTTAACGCATGGGCACGCTGGGCAGTTGCCCGGGGCCGCACGAGAATAGGGGCCCCGTGCTAATCTATGTATTGTAGAATGTTATTGTAGAACATGAAAACGGAGAAGAACCTCGCAAGTACATGACGGTATATTTGATTCTGCATAAAGAAACTGGAAGTGTAGAGGCCCCAGTGCACTGCTTTGCCTGGGGGCCTATAATGCTATTAAGACGACCCTGCCTGTTTCCTTGTTGTCTGACGCTCTTGATTATGCCATTTTACAGATCAACCAAGGCCCTTCCTGTTCTTTCAGATGGATACAAGATCTGAAGTAACATTTTTACACTGGATTTATCTTTGGCATCCTAATCAATATTTGTCACTAATGAGGATCAGTACTAATAGATTATCTGGCCACAATTTCATGATTGCCAATGACATGTGCATTTTCTCAGTAAGTGACTGGATTACTCGTGTTCGCTAACACTACATCCATATATCTACATCCATATATCTACATCCATATACAAGGTCAGGTCGGGAGGAGTTCCCCCCGCCACGGGTACCATGTAATCCCGTGCTACCTGCTCCATGGTCGGATAATCGGCGACTAAACCGTCTCCCCCACCTGGTTTGTCTGGTGAGGAGGGGGCTGTGGACCCCCAGCAGGATCAAAAACAAGACCTGTCAAAGGTTGGATGAGCTTCCAGAGAGCCAACAGCCATCCACACTACAGTGGAAGTTGCGATCACTATCATACATAGCATTATAAGACACCGTGCCCGTTGATGTTTTCAACGATGAAGATGATGATATATCTACATCATAAATCTACATCCATATATCTGCATCCATCCATTAGATTTCCTCTCTGATCTGGAACTATTACTTGATTAGTAAGGTCGTTGAAATTGAAATCCTCCAAGTTCAGAAGTTTCTTCTGCTTAAAGTAAAAACCCAAAAAGCTAAGAGTTTTAACCATTTCTTCAGTGGTTCTACCAATATCAGAATCAGAATCAGATTTTATTCGCCAAGTATGTTTTGCAACATACGAGGAATTTCACTGGCCAGGTCAGTCATACAATTAAAAGCAACAGACTCAAAAACACATTTCAACATGAACATCCACCGCAGTGACTCCTACACATTCCTCACTGTGACGGAAGGCGAAATAAAGTTCAAGGCCTTCCTTTTGTTCTTCCTCGGTCATGGGCCTCGAGCCCTCCGTTGACGGGACGGTCGGCGTTCGGGCCCTCCACGTCGAGGCGATCAGCTCCTGCATCGGGGGGGTTGTCAGCTCCCCCCGCGCCGAGCGAACGAACCTCGCGTCGGGGCTGTTCGAACCAACCCAGAAGTGCCAGAACATCGAGAAACTTGCTCTCAAAAATTCCCAAATCATTTTTGTTTTACACTGGCCTAGGTCTTCTTTTGATGGCAGCGTTCTCCTAAGAGCACGTGCTCCACGATAAAGATCTGAGATTTATGGTGATTTTACAGCCTAAAGCTCAAGATGGCTTGAGTGGTCAGAGCACAGGGGTTCTGTAAAATGGTTGCTATTTGATGCTTGATCTCACCGATCCAGAGGCCACTTTTGCACGGTGCTCACAATGTGCCCTCCGCTACATGGTCAGTACCAAGCATATACCAGGTGACTTTTTGCAAAGTGCCTGCAACAGCCACCCTGACCCTGCAGTTGCATATCACTTCAACTCCCCTTCCCATTCCCACACTGACTTGGAGAGAAGGAATGGATGAAGTTTTGGGTCGAGAGCCTTCAGTCTCAAACCAAAACATCACCCATCCCTTCTCCCCAGAGATGCTGCCTGTCCCGCTGTGTTACTCCAGCATTATGTGTCCATCTTCGGTGTAAACCAGCATACTGACCTATATGTTCGTGGCCTTCTCTACTACTGAAGCGAGGCCAAAAGCAAGCTGGAAGATCAACAACTCACTCTGCTTGGACAGACTACAACCCAGTGATATTAACATTGAATATTCCAATTTCAGGTAACCATACCCCAGGTTTCTTTCTCACTCCTTCCAGACTCTCTCCCTTTGGAGAAACAAGAAACTGCAGTTTCTGGTTTGCAGGCAGCAGGTGTTCATTCCCAGGCAGCATCTCAGGAGAACATGGATATAGATCTAAAGAAGTGTCCCAGCCCAAAACATCACCCATCCATGTTCTACAACGATGCTGCCTGATCCTCTAAGTTACTACAGCACCTACCAGTCTCTTTCCCAACACTCCCATTTCCCACTAGACTCCACCTGCCTAATCTCACCCCACCATCCCTCATCAATCTCCACCCATTACCTAGCAGCCCAGATCTCAAAACTCCACCTCCCCCTCCCCCCCCCCATCCCATGCTGGCACCTGCTTATCGTCGGCCCTGCCTCCCCTCACCAGGTTCCACCCATCACCTACCACCCTCTGTCTCAGTGTTCCCTCTCACTCCACAGCAGTGGCTAGCTTCTTTAAGGGCCTGTCCCACTGTACGAGCTAATTCAAGAGTTCTCCCGAGTTTCCCCTGATTCGAACTCGGAGAATTACGGTAATAGCCGCTCGTAAGTACTCGGGGCTCTCATGGACATTTTTCAACATGTTGAAAGATCTTCACGAGTCCTCACGAGCTTATCGCGTTTCCAGAATACCTGCCGTTAGCGTTGCGAGCCGCTAAGAGACGTCCCGAGCTCCGACGTACCCGCTACGTACATTCTACGTGCTTACCACGAGTTTGATTTTTTTTTTAAACTCGGGAGAGCTCTTGAATTACCTCGTACAGTGGGACAGGCCCTTTAGTCAGAGGGTAGTTAATTTGTGGAACTCATTGCCACAGACGGCTGTGGAGGCCAAGTAGGTAGATATTTTTAAGGCCGAGATAGACAAATTCTTGATTAGAACGGGTGTCAAAGGTTAAGGGGAGAAGGCAGGAAAATGGAATTAAGAGGCAGGGATCAGCCATGATTGAATGGCAGAGTGGACTCAATCAGCCAAATGGCCTCATTCTACTCCTATAACTTGTGAACTTGTGAACTCTCTCACTCCTGATGTAACGTTGTTTCGACCCAAAACGTCAACTATCCCTCTGCCTCCACAGATGCCGTTTGACCCACCGAGTTCTTCAGCAGTTCAATGCTTCAGGCAAATGTATATAATGTCCAAATTTCTCCTGTTCATGGCCACTTGTAGCAGAGGTCTGAAAATATTTCTGCGCCATCGAAATTTGAATGGGTGAAGTCGCCATCTTTCTTATCATGTCCCTGGTCTAAGAGAAATTAGTCACCTCAAATGTCCTTCCACTCTTGGACAAATGATAAAACGGTGATAAAGATAGAAGAAGAATTTCATTAGGTTCTACCTCAATGCCCTGGAAATATGAATCTGTAACTCGCAAAACGTAAGCGAAGACTGCTGCCAAATTTTTTAAATAATTTAAATATTATTTTTAAACTAGATTTGCAATTCTAGCTGCTTTTTGGAGATCAACACAGTCATCTGCATCCGAACACACGTAAGTAATGATTAGTACGAATATCAGGGTTATGGCGGGAAGACAGGAGAATGGGGTTAAGAGGGAAAGATTGGTCAGTCGTGATCGAATGGCGGAGTAGACTTGATGGGTCGAATGGCCTAATACTGCTCCTATCACTTATGAATGTATGAAGTAGTCATAGAGTCAGAGTGATGCAGTGTGAAAACAGTCGCTTCGGCCCAACTTACCCACACCAGCCAGCATGTCCCGAATACACTAGTCCCGCCTGCCTGCATTTGGTCCATATCCATCCAAACCTGCACTACTCATGTACCCGTCTAACTGTTTCTTAAACGTTCCTCTGGCCGTTTGTTCCATGCACTCACTGCCCTTTGTGTGAGAAACAAATTTACCCCTCACATTCCTACTAAATCTTTTCCCCTTCACCTTAAACCTATGTCCTTGGGTCCTCGATTCCCGTACTCTAGGCAAGAGACTGACAAGACATCAACCCGATCTATTCCTCTCATGATTTTATTTAACTCTGTAAGATCATCCCTCATCCTCCTGCACTCCAAGGAACAGAGTCCCAGCCTACTCAACCTCTCACTGCAGCTCAGACCCTCTAGTCTCGCATCATTTGATAAAATTTACTCTGTAATCGCTAGACCTTTTTGCTATTAGCATGTCAGAATTTGTCTTCATATTTAACTTAATTTAATTTAAATTAGTTTATTTCAATCAATAATGAATTGAGTATGACATAAAAATATTCTATTCTCTGATGTAGTAAAATATTCTAATCTTGTAAGTTACAACTTCAGACCAAATTTTGAAAGAAATGTGCATTGGCCATTGCACCTTGAGCAAAATCTATATCAACAGCTTGAGTTTAATGAAAAAAAAACCCTACATAGATCATATGACCATGTGATTGGAGCAGAATTAGACAATTCAGCCCATCAAGTCTACTCCACCATTCAATCATGGCTGATCTATCACTCCCTCCTAACCCCATTCTCCTGCCTTCTCCCCATAACCTTTGACACACGTACTAATCAAGAATCTATCTCTCTCTGCCTTAAATATATCCACTACTTGGCCTCCACAGCCTTCTGTGGCAAAGAATTCCACAGATTCACTGCCCTCTGACATTTATGATCAAAACATTTGTTTTGATTAATTCAATGAGCCAATGAAATATTTGTTGCTTTTGTTCAAATATGTCCACTTTAAAAAATGTTTAAATTCCCCGGGAGCACTGATTTCCTCCAAAATGCCAAGATGAACAGGTTTGGAATTTAATTGGCTTTGGTAAGAATTGTAAATAGTCCCTAGTTTGTAGGATAGTGTTAGTGTGCGGAGATTGCTGGCCGGTGCAGGCTCGGTGGACTGAAGGGTCCGTATCTCTAAACTAAAACTCAAAGAGGATGGTACTCTTGCATGGAATGAACAGAAAGAATTTTAAATGGTTTAATATCTCTGTGAGATATTGTTATTTTCCAAGGTTCAATTTGAAGTCATTTTTTACTCTGTATATTAATGACCTGCCAAATGTATGCGATCATGCAATATTATTTATATGCACTGATAATTATGCTATTTTCTCTCAATCATCTTCACTTGTTGGCATTTGATCACGTTTAACTGTTAATAATAAATCAGTTTGATTCTCAATACTGAAATAGTCATTAGATCTTGGAGCAGAATTAGGCCATTCAGCCCATCATGTCTATTCCATCAGTCAATCATGGCTGATCAATCTTTCCTTCTCAACCCCATTCTCCTGCCTTCTCCCCATAACCCCAATCACCATTTCACTACTTTACAATGGTTTTAAGTTTTACATACCATCGCCGACCAGCAATCCCCGTTCACTAGCACTATCCGACAATTTACAATTTTACCAAAGTCAATTAATCTACAAATCTGTAGGTCTTTGGAGTGTGGGGGGGAAACCAGAGATCCCAGAGTAAACCCACGCAGGTCACAAGGAGAATGTACAAACTCCATAAAGACAGCACCCATAGTCAGGATTGAACAGGGGTCTCTGGCGCTGTAAGGCAGCAACTTTACCCCTGCGCCACCATGCTACCCAAAACTGAACCTTGCCTTTTCTTAACTTGTGATAATGTTCACTGCTTATTTGTTCATAGATTACCTACTTAGCAGTACTACTGGGCATTAATAAAATCAACAATTTGGAACCTATTGATTAAATAACCGTTTAATTAGTTTGGTACGGTGTAATTTTACTGAATTTGTTATACTATTAACAACAAGCATATGCAGCATACTCTGACCTGTGCAACATCCTATAGGGAATGGGGAGTGCCAGTTGCATAAGAACTGCTAAATAGTTACTGTAGGTTGACACAAAATGCTGGAGTAACTCAACGGGACAGCAAGCATCTCTGGAGAGAAGGCATGAGTGTCGTTTCGGGTCGGGACCCTTCTTCAGACTTGGCCTCCACAGCTTTCTGTGGCAAATAATTCCACAGATTCACCACCCTCTAACTAAATAAATTTCTCAACTCCTCCCTAAAAGAGCATCCTTTAATTCTGAGACTATGACCTCTAATCCTAGACCCTCCCATTAGTGGAAACAAACTCTCCACATTCACTCTATCCAAGCCTTTCGCTATTCTGTATGTTTCATTGAGGTCCCCCCTCATTCTTCTAAACTCCAGCGAGTACAGGCCCAGTGCCGATAAATGCTCATCATAGGTTAACCTAATCATTTCTGGGATAATTTGTGTAAACCTCCTCTGGACCCTCCCCAGAGCCAGCACATCCTTCCTCAGATATAGTGCCCAAAATTGTACATAATATTCCAAATGCAGCCTTATCAGCACCTTATGGAGCCACAGTATTACATCCCTGTTTTTGTATACAAGCCCTCTTGAAATAAATGCTGGCATTGAGTTTGCTTTCTTTACTACCAATTCGACTTGCAGATTAACTTTTTGGAAATCCTGCACCCGCACTCCCAAGTCATTTTGCACCTCTGATTTCTGGATTCTCACCCCATACGACTTTATTCCTACTACCAAAATGCAAAATGCATGATTCCTTACTTTGCTACACTCTACTCCATCTGCCACTTCTCTGCTCACTCACCCAACCTGTCCAAGTCTTTCAGCAGAGTCCCTGCTTTCTCTACACTACCTGCCCTTGCACCTATTTTCGTATCATCCGCAAACTTGGCCACAAAGCGTTCAATCCCTTCGTCCAAATCATTGATATGGACAAAAGCTGGAGGAGAGGAGGGGCAAGACAAAGCCTAGCAAGTGATACAGATGAGTGGGGTTCTTGATAAGCAGATCGTTGAATAAAGGCCAGAGATGGAAAGCCAAAATGGTACGAGGCAAGTATAGAATAAGTGGTCATTGAGAAGCCAGAGGAAGTAGTGTAGGTGGAAAGGTAGAAATGGATATGAATCCAGGTTGGGAAAAGGGAAAAGGGAATGGGGAGGGGGGGGAGGTTGGTTGAAGGAATGAAGGGGGAAAAAAAGGTTGTCTGTAAGTTAGTTACGTAAAATTGGAAAATTCAATGTTGATCCTGTTAGGTTGTCAACTAACAAGGTGCTGTTCCTCCAGTTTGCGTGTGGCCTCAGTCTGGTAATGGAGGTGGCCCAGGACAGAAAGGTCAGTATGGGAATGGGAGTTAAAATGGTTAGCAACCGATAAACAAACTATAATTCTCTTTTCACACTTATTTTGCAAAGCAGGTGAAATAATGACATTACTCAATATTCCTAGCAACTCTTGCTAGTTGCAGGAGAATTCCAGGTGTATAATCAGTGGATAAACGAGAGTCTGTTTGCTATGTGCATATTTTAGCAATAATATCACTAAATATTTTTGCAAGAAGTTCATTGCAGCTGCCTATAATGCCCACTGTTAAGGCTGTAAAGCTTTCTTGAAGAAATTAATTTGCAACATCAGTTAAATATACTACAAATACCTACTTAGTTATTTGTGTACTAAACACAGACAAAATGTAAACTCTTTCCTTTTCCCATTTCCTTTATATAGTGGGTGTGAATTACAACCTGTAGGATATTCAATGGTGCTTTTATTCTCACAAGTGAACAGTGAAATTTGTTTCTTACAAACAGTCCAGTAGACTATTGCCAAACCCAAACATAACCCAATTAGCAAATGTACAGAAATAGTCCACTGATCGCACGTGCAAGACGCGCCTTGTATTGCCACCATTTTTAAAGTGCAGTTCACTCTCTAGTTGCTTTCAGCAGTGCCCTTTCCAGACGAGCCCCAGGCTGCTGCAGGTCCTCCAACCATCACCTTCCCTTGGACATGTGGTTCAACCAGGGAACCAATGTCCCTTTCCTCGCAGGTCCACCTTTGTCCACCGGGGGCATCTCCAGCAGCCAACTTCGAGGTTTGTAGTTTTCTATTGTATCAAAATGTGAATTACCTTTGTGCCAATCAGTTACTAGCAGTCATACCTCTGAGTTAGTGGCTCATGAGTCTAACGGTCGTTCAAAAGATTTAAGCGTAACATCCAATTTGACACAAAGATAGACACGGAATGCTGGAGTAACTCAGCGGAACAGGCAGCATCTCTGGAGAAGGAATGGGTGAAGTTTCGGGTTGAGAAGGGTCTCGACCCGAAATGTCACCCATTCCTTCTCTCCAGAAATGCCGCCTGCCCCACTGAGTAATTCCAGCATTTTGTGTCTATCTTCGGTTTAAACCAGCATCTGCAGTTCCTTCCTACATTTGGGATGACAGATGGCACAATGGGCTAAGTGTTCGGCTGGCAACCGGAAGGTAGCCGGTTCGAATCCCGCTTGGAGTGCATACTGTCGTTGTGTCCTTGGGCAAGACACTTCACCCACCTTTGCCTGTGTGTGAATGTGTGTGAATGTGTGTGAGTGATTGGTGGTGGTCGGAGGGGCCGTAGGCGCAGATTGGCAGCCACGCTTCCGTCAGTCTGCCCCAGGGCAGCTGTGGCTACAGAAGTAGCTTACCACCACCGAGTGTGACTGAGGAGTGAATGAATAATGCGATGTAAAGCGCCTTGAGTATTAGAAAGGCGCTATATAAATCCCATCCATTATTATTATTACATGTCTAATTTGACACTGCAGCCCACAAGTGCCGCACTTAGAGCTGACACCTTCTTGCAATGGATGTTAAAACATAACCCTATACACTCCCATGTACAAGGTTTCATGGTGATATCTTGAACATAATCAAGAGGTTATTTCCGATGTCCTGGTCAAGACATATTGTTTAGAAAAATATTTGGTCGTCATCACAATACTACTACTACAGCCCTGTATAAAAATTGGTTGTTGAGTTTTTACACTACAATATTGGTCATGCTTTAGTAAATGCACTATTAGTGGCAAATTGCATTAGCAGTTTGAAATTGCAAAAAAAAACACATGCACCTGGTAAATAAACTAGAATTGGCTTTTCACACTTACTAGGCTCAACACTTAAAATTGTCTTTCTTTTAGTTTCTTCACCCCTGCACCCAACTTCACTACCATGTATAGACACAATGTACTGGAGTAACTCAGCAGGTCAGGTAAAATCTCTAGAGGAAAAGCATTGGAGATGTTTCGGTCGGGACCCTTCTTCAGACTGAAGAAATATCATCTATCCTTTTTCTTTAAAGATGTTGCCTGACCCGTTGAGTTGCTCCAACACTTTGTAATTTGGTATAATCCAGCACCTGCAGTTCTTTGTTCCTACATCTTCACTACCGTGTAAGCTTTGCTCTGAAAGGTCAGTGGTCTCTATCTCAACCACTCCCTGAGGCAAGACATAACAAGATCCAACACTTTCAGGATAAACTGAAGATAGGCACAAGAACTGGAGTAACTCAGCGGGACAGGCAGCATCTCTGGAGACAAGGAATGGGTGACGTTTTGGGTTTAGACCCTTCACCTATTCCTTTTTTCCAGCTATATGTGTCTATCTTCGGTTTAAACCAGCATCTGCAGTTCCTTCCTACACCTTCAGGATAAAGAGGTCTTTCTTAGAATGCACTCCTCACCTTTATAATAATTTTACATGCAGGTACACAGCGAGCAGTGTACAGCAGGCAGTGAAGAAAGCGAATTGCATGTTGGCCATTCATAACAATAGGAGTTGAGTATAGGAGAAAAGAGGTCCTTCTGCAGTTATACGGGGCCCTTGTGAGATCACACCTGGAGTATTGCATGCAGTTTTGGGCTCCAAATTTGAGGAAGGACATTCTTGCGATTGATGGATTACAGCATAGGTTCACAAGGTTAATTCCCGGGATGACGAGACTCTCATATGTTGATAGAATGGAGCAGCTGGGCTTGTACACTCTGGAATTTAGAAGGACGAGAGGGGATCTTATTGAAACATGTAAGGTTATTAAGGGTTTGGACACGCTAGAGGCAGGAAACATGTTGGGTGAGTCCTGAACCAGGGGCCACAGTTTAAGAATAAGGGGTAAGCCATTTAGAATGGAGATGAGGAAAAACTTTTTCACACAGAGAGTTGTGAATCTGTGGAATTCTCTGCCTCGGTAGGCAGTGGAGGCCAATTCTCTGGATGCTTTCAAGAGACAGTTAGATAGAGCTCTTAAAGATAGCGGAGTCAGGGGATATGGCAAGAAGGCGGGAGCGGGGTACTGATTGTGGATGATCAGCCATGATCATATTGAATGGCATGCTGGCTCGAAGGGCCAAATGGCCTACTCCTGCACCTATTGTCTATTGTCAAATGTAATTAGGCCCAGTATACCAAATATTCCCCAAAAAATTGATTACCAACACTTGAAGTACTTGTGCACCTCAAAAATGTGTAGCCAACAAGTTTTCCCATTGCCTTCCATGGATCTAGTCTGGCACCTGGTAGAAAGCATCTAGGTCATCATGCTGAGTTAGCCGATGGTCGTCATTGAATTTTATTTTATTTATTTTATTTAACCTTTATTTAACCAGGATAAGTCTCATTGAGATTAAAAATCTCTTTTACAAGAGAGTCCTGGCCAAGACAGGCAGCAGCACAGTTCCACAGTTACAGACAATAATTTAAAAAAAACCCAACAGAGAACATACAAATAGAGTCACAGTCAGATTCAAATTCAGCAGGGGTATTAAAATTAACAGCAGACTCAGCAGAGCCAGGGACTTGGTTAGGTTGAACATTCCTTGAAATCATATTTGTAAAACAAACAGACACAGTTAGAGACAGGAGGAGACGTGTGCTGCCATCTTGGATTTTTGCCACAGAAGATGTCGAGACGGTGCAGGTTTGGAATTCCTCCCACACCACACAAAAGCCAGACCGGCCCGGTCAGCACCGGCAAGGCAGTAAGGGGGGGGGGGGGGGGGGGGGGGCTGTTCTGGATGCAGGTGTCAAAGTCCAGAAAGATTTTCTCCCCTCTTTTGGTGCACTAGTTTCATGGCAGGTTGCCAGCCACAGTTGTGGGAGCTCGGCAGTTAGTTGATAAGACTGCTCGCAGTCCCAAAACAAGCAGAAACT
The DNA here is from genome assembly GCF_010909765.2 of Amblyraja radiata. NCBI lineage: Eukaryota > Metazoa > Chordata > Chondrichthyes > Rajiformes > Rajidae > Amblyraja > Amblyraja radiata. Next base: position 107,774,298 of record NC_045959.1, on the reverse strand, counting down.
TTTAAAATAAATCTCTGCAGCGTCGCAGCGATACTCCAAGATGTTAAAGGTTCCGCTGTGCCTCCTCCGAAGTCCAAAAAGATGAATACCATGCCATGCAAGTATACATGCATCCAGGTAAATGTACAGAGTCTCTTGCCCAGCGTGGATGAATCGAGGCGCAGAAGACATAGGTTTAAGGTGACGGGGAAAAGTTTCAATAGGAATCGGAGGGGTAATGTTTTCACACAAAGGGTGGTGGGTGTATGGAATGAGCTGCCAGAGGAGGTAGTTGAGGCAAGGACTATCCCAACGTTTAAGAAACCGTTAGACAGCTACACGGGTAGGACAGGTTTAGAGGGATATGGGCCAACGTTGCGCAGGTGGAACTAGTGTAGCTGGGACATGTTGACTGGTGTGGGGAAAGTTGGGCCAAACGGCATGTTTCCACACTGTATCACTCTATGACTCTATACAACAATGTTGAGAAAAGTTGCGGATGAAAAAGGCAACACCAATTATCTTTTGGACCTGCAGAGACAGCTCTTAAACTATGTCTCGCAGACAGCCTCATGGGTCCTAGTCGATATGAACCACAGTCACCACAGCATTTGGATTGCACTGAAGTCTACCAGAATTGGTGTGGAGTGGCAGAATTGCAGATAGTATTTAGAGATGCAGTGTGGAAATAGGCCTTCTGGCCCACCAAGTCCACACAGACCAAAGATCACCCGTTCACACTAGTTCTATCCTACACACTAGTGACAATTTAGCCACTAACCTGCATATCTTTGGAATGTGGGAGAAAACCGGAGCACCCGGAGAAACCCCATGCGGTCACAGGGAGAACGTGCAAACTCCGTACAGACAGCATCGTAGTCAGGGTCGAACCGGGGTCTCTGACTTTCTGAGGTAGCAACTCTACCGCTGAGCCACTGTGCCATCCTAGGAATCCCTATTGAAGTTCTGAAGCTTGGTGAACTTTAGTCACAAATCCTCAATCTCATAGTTCATACCTGGGACAAGTAGGGCGATCCAGAAACATAGAAACATAGACATAGAAAATAGGTGCAGGAGTAGGCCATTCGGCCCCTCGAGCCTGCACCACCATTCGATATGATCATGGCTGATCATCCAACTCAGTATCCCATCCCTGCCTTCTCTCCATACCCCCTGATCCCTTTAGCCACAAGGGCCACATCTAACTCCCTCTTAAATATAGCCAATGAACTGGCCTCAACTACCTTCTGTGGCAGAGAATTCCACAGATTCACCACTCTCTGTGTAAAAAATGATTTTCTCATCTCGGTCCTAAAAGACTTCCCTCTTATCCTTAAACTGTGACCCCTAGTTCTGGACTTCCCCAACATCGGGAATAATCGTCCTGCATCTAGCCTGTCCAACCCCTTAAGAATTTTGTAAGTTTCTATAAGATCCCCCCTCAATTATCTAAATTCCAGCGTGTACAAGCCGAGTCTATCCAGTCTTTCTTCATATGAAAGTCCTGCCATCCCAGGAATCAGTCTGGTGAACCTTCTCTGTACTCCCTCTATGGCAAGAATGTCTTTCCTCAGATTAGGAGACCAAAACTGTACGCAATACTCCAGGTGTGGTCTCACCAAGACCCTGTACAACTGCAGTAGAACCTCCCTGCTCTTATACTCAAATCCTTTTGCTATGAATGCTAACCTCAGTGAAACAGCAATCCTCATGAATATAGACTCATCCAACTGCTTCTAAGCTTCCAAATGGTGTGTCACAGGAATAGTCATTGCCGTGGTCCTTCGCAACTTGATTGTATGTACTATGGGCAAGGGATTTTGTGTGTCTACCAAATCTATTCAGCACATGATGGGCCGAATGGACTAACTCTCCTAGAACTTATGAACTAGCTCTTCCCAGTGGCTGAAAAGCTGCTGTTACATCAGTCCATCTGGAGACTTAGTTTTATGGTCCCACAATGGCCTAATCAATAACCTCAGAACGCACAGTTATTGAGTCGTCCTCAATCCTGTTGGACTGCCAAAGCCAAAGAATATGTATGAAACCAAATAATGAAGGAAAATGTTAAACAACTGCAAGACGCTTCATGATGAGACACTTACGGAAATGTTGCTTTTAGCAACATTCTGCCAGAGTTCCTCATTAAAATCATTCATCTGTTCGTATCAATCAGTTTATGCATTACTTCTGTGAGGATTCCATAGTATGCTCACTTCAATTGTTTTTTTTCCAGAATTAGCCACTGATTGCATACAAAGATTCACGTCATACAGGACCCATTGGCTGTGATGTTCCCCCCCCCCCCCCCCTCCCCACCCACCCATGTTAATCCAACCTTCTGCTGAATGTCAACCTTCTAAATGTAATGGAATAAAAATATTAGCTTGGTAGGAGGAGTGGGTTGGTGATAGGCAGGCATGATATTTGTTTTCTGTGACTTAGTTGAGCACACTTTCTTCCAAAAGAGTTTCTCTTGACCATTATCCATTGGGTAAAGCACAATCTTAATTCCATTCTCATATGTTCGTTTGCAGCCACAGAATCAATGCCTGGCTTCCATTCCTGACCTGCAGAAATGCTACTTTATGCAAAGTCTCCCTATATTTTATTTTAAGTCTTTTTCAAGCCAGCAATTATAATTAAATATTTCATAGTATTCATTAATGACTAGATGCAGAATGCAGACAACCCACCATTAAGACAGGCAGGGGGAGGAAAAATGTTCTAATATAATGATCGGTTTCACAGTTCGCAGTTTTACTTCACACAAGGCCACGTTATCTGCACCTACATCAGGAAACAAAGGATGGAAAATAAACCATTTGTGTGTATTTTTTATTCACGTTTTTTTAAACCTACATTACGAAAGAATTAATTTATTTCTGTGTATATCAATTTTTTACGTACTGATTATTAACAACCACTTTCTGTTATTTGCACTTTATTTGCAGTTTATTTATTCATGTGTGTATATATTTATATCATGGTATATGGACACATTTATCTGTACTGTAGTAAATGCCTTACTATTTTTCTGTGTGCTTAAGCAAAGCAAGAATTTCATTGTCCTATACAGGGACACATGACAATAAACTCACTTGAACTTGAACTTGATTTGTGAATTTAGTAAAGGACGAATTTCAATTTCCATTTCCCGAACAGTTGTAACACAGGGACGCCTTTGCATATTTCAATAGTTCAATTGTGGGGAGTGTTTGCGTAATTATTCAATAAAATGAAAGAAGCAAGTACTGTATATGCAGTGCAATACAGTACGGGTTGCTGTAGCAGAGATACATTTCTGACTGAAGGAGAAATCAGCTGATGACGGATCTCATGAACAGAACCAGAGTTCAGTATTAAAGGACGTCCAGATGAGGAGGAATTTCTCTAGTCAGAGGGTGACGAATCTGTGGAATTCTTTTCCAGATTATTATCTAAATGGCGTCAAGTTGGGAAAGGGGGAAGTACAGTGGAATCTGGGGGTCCTTGTACATCAGTCTATGAAAGTAAGCATGCAGGTACAGCAGCCAGTGAAGAGAGCGAATGGCATGTTGGCCTTTATAACAAGAGGAATCGAATATAGGAGCAAAGAGGTCCTTCTGCAGTTGTACAGAGCCCTAGTGAGACCACACCTGGAGTATTGTGTGCAGTTTTGGTCCCCTAATTTGAGGAAGGACATTCTTGCTATTGAGGGAGTGCAGCGTAGGTTTACAAGGTTAATTCCCGGGATGGTGAGACTGTCATATGCTGAGAGAATGGAGCAGCTGGGCTTGTACACTCTGGAGTTTAGAAGGATGAGAGGGCATCTCATTGAAACATATAAGATTGTTAAGGGTTTGGACACGCTAGAGGTATGAAACATGTTCCCGATGTTGGCGGAGTCCAGAACCAGGAGCCACAGTTTAAGAATAAGGAGTAAGTCATTTAGAACGGAGATGAGGAAACACTTTTTCTCACAGAGAGTGGTGAGTCTGTGGAATTCTCTGCCTCAGAGGGCGATGGAGGCAGGTTCTCTGGATACTTTCAAGAGAGGGCTAGATAGGGCTCTTAAAAATAGCGGAGTCAGGGGATATGGGGAGAAGGCAGGAACGGGGTACTGATTGGGGATGATCAGCCATGATCACATTGAATGGAGGTCCTGACTCGAAGGACTGAATGGCCTACTCCTGCACCTATTGTCTATTACCACAGTAGGAAATGTGGAGGCAAAGTAAGTGGATATGTTTAAGGCAGAGATAGATACATTCTTGATTAATACGGGTGTCAGGGTATATGGGGAGAAGGCAGGAGAATGGTTATTAGGAGGGGGAGGTAGATCAGCCATGATTGAATGGTGGAGTAGACTTGATGGGCCGAATGGCCTAATTCTACTCCTATCACTTATGAATCCTTACCCTGGGGTAACGGAACCATACCCTGGGGGTGTTGTCTGTGTTCTGCTCTAAACCTCTCCCCTTGAAGAAACTCCCAAATCCTTTCATTATACTTTTGACTTGAACTTCAAGATGCAATGCAAATACAATCTGGAGTTGAATGTATCTAATGTCTCCCGCTCTGATGAAGACTCATTGATCCAGTTTCTCTTTCTCCTGTTTCTGGTCAGCTGTGTTTTCAGCAAGTTTAAGTTTTCATATTGATTAGCATCTAGTCTTTTTGTGGCAGCTTGATTTGTTTTTTAAGTGTTAACCATAAAGTAATCGGGGTAACCCCTATTGGCTGATCTAAATATTCTTATATCCTGATGTTCCATTTCCTTTTCTTTCAGTTACAACAGCATCCTAATCTGTGCATCATAAGCCTGCTAATAGTTCAAGGCCAAGATCCCACCACAAACTTTTCCAAATAATTTATATATGAATATAAAAATAATAGCCAAAACAGATAAGGGTTAAATGATAATGAAAATAACCATCTTCCTACTGTTTTTGGCCCATTTTAAAACTAAGAAAAAGGAAACGTAAATAGTTGACAGTCATATGCGGAAACTTAATTAACAATGCAACTTCAAGTTTCAGGGGGGTTTGGTGGTTCATTAAAAGCTCATCTCCTGCTGCACATCAAGGACCAGGCAAGTAAAATGGAGGATCAATCATCTGGGTCTGACCAAAGCTAAAAAAATAATAGCCACGTATTTTTTTTAAAGTTTCCACGACAATTCACAAGTTCCTGACCCAAAACCTTTCGTTTGAAATTCAATTTAACCTTCCAGACACCACTTAAGATTCCTGCAACTTTCCATTGTACAATTATCTTCTCACCGAGTTTTTAAGAAGGAACTGCAGATGCTGGAAAATCGAAGGTACACAAAAAAGCTGGAGAAACTCAGCGGGTGCAGCAGCATCTATGGAGCGAAGGAAAAAGGCAACGTTTCGGCACGAAACGTTGCCTATTTCCTTCGCTCCATAGATGCTGCTGCACCCGCTGAGTTTCTCCAGCTTTTTTGTGTATCTTCTCACCGAGTTGTCAATGCTCAAATTATTTTGAGACTGCACTCATCTCCCACATTGGCAACCTCCTACAGGAAACAGGTGGAAAACACAGTGGGGTTCAGGCAGCATTTGTGGAAAGAGAAACAAGGTTGAGGTTTTGGATCGAGGAGTCTTCCTAACTTTATTTCTCTTTCTGCTGATGCTGCCTGACCTGTTGAGAGGGTTCCACCATCTTCTCCAGTGTTGTTGGTTTCCACAATCTCATTGGGGTTCATTGACAAAATTTCCAAGACTCATCACCAAGAAAAAAAAATACTGCTTGAGGAACTCAATAGAATCATAATCAGAATAAAATGTTATTAGCCAAGTATGTATACATACAAGAAATCTGACGGTGCACATGGTAAAAACAAGATATACAGCAGACAATTAAAAATAAAACATTATAATTTAAGCATGTGAAAATAAAGTACCAGAGTAAAAAGAGGCTATAAACTTTTGGCTGTTGAGTCGAGCTCTAGTTGCAATAGTTTAGTTTAGTGTAGAGGAAACACTTCGGCCCACCACGTTGACCAGTGATCCCCGCACAATAACACTGTCCTACACACATTAAGGACAATTTGCAATTATACCAATCCAATTAACCTGTACGTCTTAGGCGTGTAGGAAGAAACTGGAGATCCCCTCCAAAGACGCACAGGTTTGTAGGTTAATTGGCTTGGTGTAAATGTAAAATTGTCCCTAGTGTGTGTAGGATATGGTTAATGTGCGGAGATCTCTACTCGGAGCAGACGTGGTGGGCTGAAGGGCTTGTTTCCGCGCTGTATCTCTACACTAAGCCAAAACTGAATTTGGGAGAAAACCCACGCAGGTCACGGGAAGAACATACAAAACTCCGCACAGACAGCATAGGTCAAGCAACAATATGTGGTGGGGTGGGGGCGGGGGGGGGGGGTGCGGGTGAAGGGATTGTTGATATTCTGGATTGGAACTCTGCAGTAGACAGAGTGTCGAGAGGGAAAATATCCAAACTGGGGCGAGGAATGCTGAGCGGATGGAAACAGGTGGGAGAGGGAGACAGTCGACGTGTTCTGATGCAGGATCTCGAACCAAATTGCCGACAATTTCCTCCCCCTCACATATGCAGCTCAGCCTGCTGACTTCTTCCAGCAGTTTGTTTTTTCCCACAACTTTCCATTTGGAAATTACGTCGAAAGGCCATATCGAAACAGATGCCATATAATACATCTACGAATCAATCAAGATTACTCCTCCACCCTTGGGTACTGACATTTGAGGTACAGTGCCAACATAAATAATGTTGGTTCAAGTGAAAAAAAAAAAATTGGTTCAGCAAATCCACCCTTTGCAACATTTCCAGGCACTGTTTACAACGGCAGGTGGGAATTAAGGCTCATTCAGAATGTCTTCAGTCGGTAAATACATTTTCGCAAAGATAATTACGCAAGTGGGACAGTTTTACTTCTCCACCCCACCAAACATAAATTGAAAATCATCTCCCATATTAATGTGAGCCCATGTTTATTGGGATTAAACTGACCCTCACAAAATCATTCCATGTTGTTATCAGAGTCTGACGATGAGTCTCGACCCGAAATGTCACCCATTCCTTCTCTCCAGAGATGCTGCCTGTCCCGCTGAGTTACTCCAGCTTTTTGTGTCTATCTTCGGTTTAAACCAGCATCTGCAGTTCCTTCTTTCACATTGTTATCTTACAAGCTGTAAACAGAAACTTTTCATCTCATCCAGCTGAGCTTGTTGAATAACAACTGTTGCAGTGTTACATTAATACCGAACGCCATGCATTCAACTGCACCAGCACATCTTATTTATACATTTAATAACCAGCTTAAATTTGGTAACTTTCCTACTCATTTTTGTTAATAGCTAGGCAGTACCAACTGGAATGGTAGACATTCAACTGTTGAAACTACAGTTCGACCAAGACTTACTTACACATGGTTTAGTTCAGATACGCAGTGTGGAAAAGGGCATTTCGGCCCATCGACTCCATGCCGACCAGCAATCACCCATAAACTACTTCCATCCTACAGATTTACAGAAGCCAATTAACCTACAAATCCACATGTCTTTGGGATGTGGGAGGAAACCGAAGCACCCGGAGAAACCCCATGCGGTTTGAAGAGAGGGCAGCATGGTGGCGCAGCGGTAGAGATATTGCCTCACAGCGCCAGAGGTCCGGGTTTGATCCTGACTGTTAGTGCTTATCTATACAAAGTTCTCCCTGTGACCTGCATGGTTTTTCTCCGAGATCTTAGGTTTCTTCCCGCACTCCAAAGACGTACATGTTTGTAGTGTTAATTGGCTTTGTATAAATGTATAATTGTAAAATTGTCCCTTGTGTGTGTAGGGTAGTATTAATGCGTGGGGATCACTGGTCGGTGCAGACCCTGTGGTCCAAAAGGCCTGTGTCTGTGCTGTATCTCTAAACTAAACACTAAACAAAGGCCTTAACAACATTTCATTCATTTCTGCACCTCTGCTCTCACCCTCTCTCTGCCAGGACAGAGTACAAACACCTTCCATCCCTCTAACTTCCACATTCAATGGGTTATCCTTTGTAGATTCCACCAGCTCTAGCCAGATTCCACCAGCAGACACAGAGCTGGTGTGGGGAGGCAGAGGAATGACTCTGTAATTACCTGGTATCGGTAGACAGTGTGATGCTCAAGGATTAAATTCAGTTTAGTTTATTGTCAAGTGTATCGAGGATCAGTGAAAGGCTTTTGTTGAGAACCAAAGACAAAACAATATTAACATCAAGCCATTTGCAGTGTATAGATGCATAAGGGAATAACGTTTAGAAACATAGAAATTAGGTGCAGGAGTATGCCATTCGGCCCTTCGAGCCTGCACCGCCATTCAATATGATCATGGCTGATCAACCAACTCAGTATCCCGTACCTGCCTTCTCTCCATACCCTCTGATCCCCTTAGCCACAAGGGCCACATCTAACTCGCTCTTAAATATAGCAAATGAACTGGCCTCAACTACCCTCTGTGGCAGAGAGTTCCAGAGATTCACCACTCTGCGTGAAAAAAGTTTTTCTCATCTCGGTTTTAAAGGATTTCCCCCTTATCCTTAAGCTGTGACCCCTTGTCCTGGACTTCCCCAACATCGGGAACAATCTTCCTGCATCTAGCCTGTCCAACCCCTTAAGAATTTTGTAAGTTTCTATAAGATCCCCTCTCAACCTCCTAAATTCTAGAGAGTATAAACTAAGTCTATCCAGTCTTTCTTCATAAGACAGTCCTGACATCCCAGGAATCAGTCTGGTGAACCTTCTCTGCACTCCCTCTATGGCAATAATGTCCTTCCTCAGATTTGGAGACCAAAACTGTACGCAATACTCCAGTTGTGGTCTCACCAAGACCCTGTACAACTGCAGTAGAACCTCCCTGCTCCTATACTCAAATCCTTTTGCTATGAAAGCTAACATACTATTCACTTTCTTCACTGCCTGCTGCACCTGCATGCCTACTTTCAATGACTGGTGTACCATGACACCCAGGTCTCGCTGCATCTCCCCTTTTCCTAATCGGCCACCATTTAGATAATAGTCTGCTTTCCTGTTTTTGCCACCAAAATGGATAACCTCACATTTATCCACATTATACTGCATCTGCCAAACATTTGCCCACTCACCCAGCCTATCCAAGTCACCTTGCAGTCTCCTAGCATCCTCCTCACAGCTAACACTGCCCCCCAGCTTAGTGTCATCCGCAAACTTGGAGATATTGCCTTCAATTCCCTCATCCAGATCATTAATATATGTTGTAAATAGCTGGGGTCCCAGCACTGAGCCTTGCGGTACCCCACTAGTCACTGCCCGCCATTGTGGAAAGGACCCGTTTACTCCTACTCTTTGCTTCCTGTTTGCCAGCCAGTACTCTATCCACATCAATACTGAACCCCCAATGCCATGTGCTTTAAGTTTGTATACTAATCTCTTATGTGGGACCTTGTCGAAAGCCTTCTGGAAGTCTAGATACACCACATCCACTGGTTCTCCCCTATCCACGCTACTAGTTACATACTCGAATAATTCTATAAGATTCGTCAGACATGATTTACCTTTCGTAAATCCATGCTGACTTTGTCCAATGATTTCACCACTTTCCAAATGTGCTGCTATCCCATCTTTAATAACTGACTCTAGCAGTTTCCCCACTACCGATGTTAGACTAACTGGTCTGTAATTCCCCGCTTTCTCTCTCCCTCCCTTCTTAAAAAGTGGGGTTACGTTTGCTACCCGCCAATCCTCAGGAACTACTCCAGAATCTAAAGAGTTTTGAAAGATTATTACTAATGCATCCACTATTTCTGGAGCTTCTTCCTTAAGTACTCTGGGATGGAGCCTATCTGGCCCTGGGGATTTATCGGCCTTTAATCCATTCAATTTACCCAACACCACTTCCCGACTAACCTGGATTTCACTCAATTCCTCCAACTCCTTTGACCCGCGGTCCCCTGCTATTTCCGGCAGATTATTTATGTCTTCCTTAGTGAAGACGAAACCAAAGTAGTTATTCAATTGGTCCGCCATATCCTTGTTCCCCATGATCAACTCACCTGTTTCTGACTGCAAGGGACCTACATTTGTTTAACTAATCTCTTTCTTTGCACCTTTTAGTGCAAGGTAAAGCCAGTAAGGTCCGACCAATAGTCCGAGGGTCACCAATGGGGTAGATAGTAATTCAGGACTCCTCTCTGTTTGTGGTAGGGTGGTTCAGTTGCCTGATAACAGTGGGTACACACCTGAACAAATATGCCAGGCTGATGAGATAAGAAGTTTCTGTTCAAAAATGGAAATGTTAATGTGTGGAAAAGCACGTTTCCATCAAGACCATCTGTTTCCCAAGCTGAGGCCTGGAATGAACCAGGAGGTCCATGAACCACCGAGGACCAGATTTAGGGCGTTCAAGTCTGTTGATAGAGGATCATATAAAATGTCCCGGGACAGCTTCAATAAGGCCATCAGAAAGGCAGAGACATTATTGGTCCAAAATGTAGGACGAGACAGACGTTCGGCAGCTGCAGTAAGGCTTGCATGTCATCAATTCCTACAAGGCAAAACCAAGTGGTAGCTCAAGCAACAGCGAGGCATCACTCTTGGACGAGCTCAACGCTGTCTACGCTCAAAAAGGAGAATATCGATGTGACATCTTGGATTCCCAGAGCCACCGGTGACAATATAATCTCAGCCACCAGGGCCGACATCAGAAGATCCTTCATTCAGGCAAAATCCTTGGAAAGCACGAGCCTCGATGGTGTACCTGGCCGTTTTCTTAAAATCTGCGCAGACCAATTGACTTGAGTTTTGGCAGACATTTTCAACCTCTCATTGCTAATGTCTTTGGTTCCACCTGCTTTAAATACCAGCAACATGCCTCACCGACTATTGACCCGCGGCACTAATGTCTGTGATGAAGTGCTTCGAGAAGTTAGTTATGAATGATGAATATTGACTCCTACCTCCGCACCTAGACCGATTAAAATTTGCCTGATGTGATCTTGAAGTCTCTGTACTAGACCACTTTGACAATAGGAGCACATAACATCACTGTTTTTCATCAACTACAGCTCAATTGTTTGAGTATGGGTGTCAGGGGCTATGGGGAGAAGGCAGGAGAATGGGATTGAGAGGGAAGGATAGATCGGCCATGATTGACGATGGACTGAATAGCCTAATTCTGCTCTTACAACCTATGAGCTGCGAACTTATGAATGATCAACTCCTCATAGAAACATAGAAAATAGGTGCAGGAGTAGGCCATTCGGCCCTTCGAGCCTGCACCGCCATTCAATATGATCATGGCTGATCATCCAACTCAGTATCCTGTACCTGCCTTTTCTCTATACCCCCTGATCCCTTTAGCCACAAGGGCCACATCTAACTCCCTCTTAAATACAGCCAATGAACTGGCCTCAACTACCTTCTGTGGCAGAGTTCCACAGATTCACCACTCTCTGTGTGAAAAATGTTTTTCTCATCTCGGTCCTAAAGGATTTCCCCTCTATCCTCAAACTGTGACCCCTTGTCCTGGACTTACCCAACATCGGGAACAATCTTCTTGCATCTAGCCTGTCCAATCCCTTAAGAATTTTGTAAGTTTCTATAAGATCCCCCTTCAATCTCCTAAATTCTAGCGAGTACAAGCCGAGTCTATCCAGTCTTTCTTCATATGAAAGTCATGACATCCCAGGAATCAGTCTGGTGAACCTTCTCTGTACTCCCACTATAGCAAGAATGTCTTTCCTCAGATTTCGAGACCAATACTCCAGGTGTGGTCTCACCAAGACCCTGTACAACTGCAGTAGAACCTCCCTGCTCCTATACTCAAATCCTTTTGCTATGAATGCTAACATACCATTCGCTTTCTTCACTGCCTGCTGCACCTGCATGCCTACTTTCAATGACTGGTGTACCATGACACCCAGGTCTTGTTGCATCTCCCCTTTTCCTAATCGGCCACCATTTAGATAATAGTCTACTTTCCTGTTTTTGCCACCAAAGTGGATAACCTCACATTTATCCACATTATACTGCACCTGCCATGCATTTGCCCACTCACCCAGCCTATCCAAGTCACCTTGCAGCCTCCTAGCATCCTCCTCACAGCTAACACTGCCCCCCAGCTTCGTGTCATCCGCAAACCTGGAGATGTTGCATTCAATTCCCTCGTCCAAATCATTAATATATATTGTAAATAGCTGGGGTCCCAGCACTGAGCCTTGCGGTACCCCACTAGTCACTGCCTGCCATTCTGAAAAGGACCTGTTTACTCCTACTCTTTGCTTCCTGTTTGCCAGCCAGTTCTCTATCCACATCAATACTGAACCCCCAATACTTAACTTAACTCCAAACTAAACTGAGAGAACAGGGTTTCTGCTCATCCCAGCACCATTGGATCCTTGACTTCCTGATCAGTATGAATTGGGATCAATGCTTCCTTCTTTATATAACCATTAACACAGGTCCATCTCTAGGCTCAGTCCCCTGCTCTACTCTCTCCACACCCACGAAAGTGCAGTCAGACATCATTCCAATGCCAACTTTAGATTCAAAGATGATACCAGTGTTGTTGGACAAAAAACAGGTAATGATGAATCAGAGTGCAGGTTTGAAAATCTGAATGAATGGTGTCAGAACAACAATCATGTTCTCAACGTCTGTCTGAGTCCCTTCACTAAGAAAGCTCATCCATGCCTCTACTTCCTTAGACGACTGCGGGGATTCAGGTACGTCACAAATACTCTCTTGAACTTCGACAGATGTCTGGTTGCCTCATGGCGTGGTATAGTAATTCAAGACTACAGAGAGTGGTGGATACTGCCTGGACCATGGCAGGTACGACCTCTTTACTATCAAAGAGATCAACCAGAGGCACTGCCTCAAAATAACAACCAGTATCAAAGACGCACACCACTCGACCCATGTTCTCATATTGCTACTATTATCGGGAAAAAGGTACAATAGTCAATAGATGCAGGAGCAGGCCATTCGGCCCTTCGAGCCAGCACCGCCATTCAATGTGATCATGGCTGATCATCCCCAATCAGTACCCCGTTCCTTCCTTCTCCCCATATCCTCTGACTCTGCTATCTTTAATAGCCCTATCTAGCTCTCTCTTGAAAGCATCCAGAGAACCTGCCTCCACCGCCCTCTGAGGCAGAGAATTCCACAGACTCACAACTCTCTGTGAGAAAAAGTGTTTCCTCGTCTCTGTTCTAAATGGCTTACCCCTTATTCTTAAACTGTGACCCCTGGTTCTGGACTCCCCCAACATCGGGAACATGGTTCCTGCCTCTAGCGTGTCCAAACCCTTAACAATCTTGTATGTTTCAATAAGATTCCCTCTCATCCTTCTAAACTCAGGAGCCTTAAAACTGTGACCACCAGGTTCAAGAACAGCTTCTTCACAGCAACCATCAGGCTCTTAAATTAAATTAAATTAAATTTCTTTATTTATATAGCACATTTTTAGTCAACTTGCATTGACCCCAAAGTGCTTCACATAATTACATCCACACACACAGGCAAAGGTGGGTGAAGTGTCTTGCCCAAGGACACACACAGGCAAAGGTGGGTGAAGTGTCTTGCCCAAGGACACAACGACAGTATGCACTCCAAGCGGGATTCGAACCAGCTACCTTCCGGTTGCCAGCCGAACACTTAGCCCATTGTGCCATCTGTCGTCCCATGAACACTACTCAGCACTAGCCTCAGCAACGATGATCTTCTATGGACTGTGTCTTTGATTGCACCACAGACTTTGATTTTTACACTATGGTATCAATTTTTTGTATTTTTGATTATTATACATTATGTGGTTATTGCATTTACAAGCCTGTTAAGCTGCAGCAGATAAAACATTTCATTGTTCTGTTGCCATACTTATTATAATTAAACCATCTTGACTCTTGATATTCCTCTCCACTCTCTCCATTTGAATCACCCTTTCATAACTCCTTGGTCCACTCTTCCGTCTTGACCATCCATATCCCATCCATTGGCACTTTCCCATGCAAATGGCAGGTGATGCAACACTAGTCGTTTCGCCTCTTCCCCTGCAACTCCCCAGGGATCGCGGCGGTTCACTGCACCTCTTCCAGTCTAGCACGTGGTGTCCTGCATGTAGGCATGTAGTCTCCCCTACATTGGACATAACACAATGTATGATGTGCGTTTGACGTCACTGGGCTTGTACTGGCTGGAGTTTAGAAGAACGAGGGGGGACCTCATTGAAACATACAGAATAGCGAAAGGCTTGGATAGAGTGGATGTGGAGAGGATGCTTCCACTTGTGGGAGAGTCCAGGACTAGAAGTCATGGCATCAGAATTAAAGGACGTTCATTTAGGAAGGAGATGAGGAGGAATTTCTTTAGTCAGAGGGTGGTGAATCTATGGAATTCTCTGCCACAGAAGGCTGTGGAGGCAAGGTCAGTGGATATATTAATGGCAGAGGTAGCTAGATTCTTGATTAGTATGGGTGTCAAAGGTTATGGAGAGAAGGCAGGAGCATGGGGTTAGGAGGGAGAGATGGATCAGCCATGATTGAATGGTGGAGAGTCTTGATGGGCCGAATGGCCTAATTCTACTCCTATCACATCATCTATGATCACTTTGCAGAGTATTTGCTGGAATAACCCTGAGATTCGTATTGCCTGTCATTTTAACTCACCATTTAACTCTTAATCTGGCCCATCTGTGGTGCTCCTGTCCCAATGAGGCCCAAATTAAAATGAGGAATGACACCTTATCTTCTAACTGGATATGTTGCAGCCATTAAGACTTGAATTATCCAACTTTACGTAGTTTCATTTTTTAGTTTGGGGATACAGAGCATTAACAAGCCCTTCGGCCCACCGAGTCTGCACCAACCAGCGATCCCCACACATTAACACTATCCCTACACTAGGGACAATTTATATTTATACCAAGCCAATTAGTCTACAAACCTGTACGTCTTTCGAGTGTGGGAGGAAACTGAAGTTCTCTGAGAAAACCTATGCAGATGACGGAGAGAACGTACAAACTCCGTACAGATAAACGCCCATAGTCAGGATCAATCCCAACTCTCTGGTGCTGTAAGGCAGCAACTCTTCCGCTGCACCACTATGCCATTCATGGAAAGAAAAGGTTACTCATTCATTCTTTCCATCTCATCAGAAGTGTCTATTTCTGCTTAGATCAGTCTTTCTCTTCTGTTATGATACTCCTGCTTGCTGGATGTAGCCCACGTTAGCTATTAACAATACATTACACAAAGAAGCATCTAATTCTAGAAACAAGGAACTGCAGATGTTGTTTTACAAAAATCAAAATACACAGAGTGCTGGAGTATTGGGCCTGTCCCACTTAGGCGATTTTTTCGGCGACTGTCATGGTCGTAGCAGGTCGCCGAAAAAACGGCGACTGGACCCCCCTACGACAATGTCTACAACAACAATGGGACGACAGATGGCACAATGGGCTAAGTGTTCGGCTGGCACCCGGAAGGTAGCCGGTTCGAATCCCGCTTGGAGTGCATATTGTCGTTGTGTCCTTGGGCAAGACACTTCACCCACCTTTGCCTGTGTATGAATGTGTGTGAATGTGTGTGAGTGATTGGTGGTGGTCGGAGGGGCCGTAGGCGCAGATTGGCAGCCACTCTTCCGTCAGTCTGCCCCAGGGCAGCTGTGGCTACAGATTTTGTTACGACTCCCGAATGCAAGTACTTCAGAGCCGCGTAACACAAGTCAAAAACCAGGTTCAAGTTCAAAAACAGTTTTAATTATTCCTTGGAACACAAAACCCAAACCTGATTTTAAACAACCCAGTCAGGGATATGGATGAACTGACAAACAATTTAACAATGCTCCAGCCAGCCACGTAATGGGCCGTCGAACCGGAGACTCTAAAACCTGCCTAAAGAGATATAACCCTGAAACAAAATACACGAAAACTCTAAGGTCAGCCCTTATCCGTCCCAATTCAATATCTGTTAACAAGGAATGGTGAAAGTACACAAAGTTCTATGCCATGTGGCCAGGCTTTCCTCAGCTCACACCAGCAGTCTGCTCATCAGTCAGGGTCTACGAAGAAGAGTGGTGACTGAGGAGTGAATGAATAATGCGATGTAAAGCGCCTTGAGTATTAGAAAGGCGCTATATAAATCCCATCCATCAACCTACAACCTAGTCTACGTCAAGCTACCGACATCCAGCGACTAATTAGGACGTCTACCTATGACCACATCTACGACAACCAACGTCCATCCGCAACAAGCTACGACAAGGTAAGACAATTCAGTCGCCGGTACCTGTCGCCGGTTGGCGTAGCTGGTCGCCAATGGAATTCACCGAAATCAGCACTGGCGACAACCCACGTCATCCTGGTGACAACGTACGACAGCACCTACGTCAGGAGAAGTCAAGCTACGCTCATTGGCATCAAGCTAACTGTCGCCGACTGTCGCTGAAAAGTTTTGAACATTTCAAAATCCAGCGGCGACCAGAAAAATGCTACGATTCTTTAGGCAACTGGGGAGACTACTCACGACCATACAGGCGACTCCCCCGGCACCAATTCTAAAAGACGTGCCATCAAATCTCTCCGTCACTCCTCTCTTTCTTTTCTCTCACTACTAATTTAAGTCTACCACCACTGTGGTCACACACCAAAGGCTCTATAAGTTGTCCATTTTTTATTCCTTTCATGTGTGGTTTAAAATTAACCTTTTTGATTAATTTTTTGTTCATCTGCTCTCATATCTCCTCTGATTTAATATCATTTTGTTTGAGTTTGATTTGGTTTCTTATCCACCTCGTTGTGTGCAAGGCCGAAGGGCCTGTTTCCATGCTGTATCTCTAAACTAAACTAAATGAAAAATAACAGTCTACACTTGAGGCGAAATTTGAACTCCGAGGTTAGAGGCATGGTAGCAGAAGACAAAGTACCTCGGGCATATTGGCTGCAGCAAAGGTGAGACACAAGTTGAGGTTGGTATTTGGCAATAGTGTGTAACTTGTCTTCTTTAGAGCTGCGTCCCCCCCCCCCCCCCTCCCTCATAGGTTAACCTCAGAAGTGGATGACTTCTTGAAAATCCTTTACATTTGTTAAACATATTGCAGTTTCCATTGACATGTCCAAGGATTACATTTGCCACCGTGGTTTAACAAACAGACCTAGTTTTCCACTGCAATTATCATATCACTTTAGGATCTGCATTCAAGAGCTTCATTGTAACAAAAAAGGAATTGAATAATGCAACACCAACTCGTGAGGGGAATTTCTATAATCACATGCACTCTATGAAGATGAATCTGATCTTGAGCAGTAAGGCAAAAGGCAACGGTAAAATGTGTGCCTGTTTTACACACTGCCCCATTCCCCTTTACCCCGATGAAGAAAATGTAATGTTGAGTTGTTACCGGGGCGCCATGGTGGTGCAGCGGTAGAGTTGCTGCCTTACAGCACTTGCAGCGTCGGAGACCCGGGTACGATCCTACGGATGCTGTCTGTACGGAGTTTCTACGTTCTCCTCGTGACCACGTGGGTTTTCCCCGAGATCTTCGGTTTCCTCCTACACTCCAAAGGCGTACAGGTGTGTAGGTAAATTGGCTTGGTAAATGTAAAAATTGTCCCTTGTGTGTGTAGGATAGCGTTAATGTGCGGGGATCGCTAGTCGGCATGGACCCGTTGGGCCGAAGGGCCAATTTCCACGCTGTATCTCTAAACTAAACTAAACTATTAGTGGCCACCAATTTCACCGCTTTTCATTCACTATTCTGCTTAAACATTCTTCATTTTAAGTAGAAGTGTGCCAAGCCGCCTTAGGAGTCCTGAACTCCTCATTTGCCATGTTTCCAGTGACTGAATCACAAAAGGGTGTCTAGTACTTCAAGATATAATCAAACCATTTCAGATACTCATTTAATTATAATCTTAGCTGATACTATTTATCATTTTCTATTTCAGTAATAAATTTGATACCAGATATTTGCATTTGATTCCACATTTCCGTGTCAAGTACAGTTTAACCCCGTATTCAATTACTTCAACGTAGACTACAGAGATACTATTTCATTCGTTTAGCTTCCTGGGCAAAAGTGTTTTCTCCCACCTGGTTTGTTGGAAAATGTTAATATCAGCAAAAGCAGAATATGCTCATCCTTCTTCATTTCCATTTGCAGGAGCAACATTCAAAATGCAAACATTCATCTTTTATGAACTTGGCTCCAGTTAGTCTGCTGATGTTCAGATTCTTCAGGGTGAAGGAACAGACTTGTATTTAGAAGACATCATTGCAAATGGAATAGAACAAATTTTAGGTTAATTTATTGCTCCACAACTTCCCACAACTAATTATATATCCAGGGGCAAAAATTAATCAGTAGAGTGCATCACCAGTAGAATAAAACGAATGTTCAGTTGAGTCCTTCCATGTCGTTAAGCAACAAGGCAACATCTTAACACCACTGAGCTAACCCAAGGATTAAAGGAAGATTTGCATGGACTCTAGTCATAAAGAATCAGAGTCATACAGCGTAGAAAATGACCCTATGGCCCAACTTGCCCAAACCGACCAACATGTCCCATCTGCACTAGCCCCACTTGCCTGCTTTTGGCCCATATCCCTCTAAACCTGTCCTATTCATATACCTATCTAATTGCTTCTTAAATGTAGTGATAGTCCCTGCCTCAACTATCACCTCTGGCAGCTCATTCCACACGCCCACCACCCTTTGCGTGACAAGTTACCTTAGATTCCGACAAAATGTTTCCCCATTCACCAAAAACCTACGCCCTCTGATTCTCGATCCCCCCCACTCTGAGCAAGAGAATCATTATGTTCACCCGATCTATTCCTCTCACAATTTTATACATCTCTATAAGATCACCCCTCATCCTCCTGCACTGCAGGGAATAGAGTCCTAGCCTGCTCAACCTCTCCCTATGTAGCTCAGACCCTCAAGACCTGGAGACATCCATGTAAATCTTCTCTGAGCCCTTTCCAACTTAACAACATTTTTCCTATGACATGGTGCCCTAAATACTCAATATGTCTCTTACAATGGATTTAACAAGAAAAGCTTGGGGCAGATAATCATCTTTCATTCTCTTGACCATTGTGTGATAAATCAAAACAAAGCATGGACTTGAACATTAACCAAGATGCAAGGTCGTGGGAAGACCTGTGCGTGATATATCATTCAAACGATAATACATCTTCCATTATGTTATATAGAATTTAAACACAAGGTCATTCCACTGGGATAGTCACTTGTAGGCAGACTAGTGTGGATGCTCAATTGTTCAAGAATAGATGGGTACATTGAAGAGTGGAAGGGTTTGTTGCTGGTTGGAGAAGAGACAGAGAGTGGGATGAGCATTTACTAGCTTGTCATGGCTGAAGCAAACCAGCATCTCAGTTTACAAAGCAGTGCCGTAAAAGGCACTTACCGCATCCTCCTTGCATATTTTCAAACTGACAATGTTACTAAGACCTGACCATCCGATGACTCGTGGCTACAAACTGAAGGCAGCAGACCAACACTCACTCAGCATCTGAACAGGCTGCACTAACCCTCATCGGGCTTCGATTAATAATATCGTGCCTGAAAAATCTTGTCCCTGCTTTAGATCTTTTGCACTTTACCTCATCCATGCACCCAACAAAACCTCATTGTTTAGCTGAGGTTCATCCTATTATCTCAATACGTTTATGTAATTTTACAATGATCACATGCACTGCTTTCACCCTCGGGAATAAAAATGCTATTTATTAACTGCCAAGAGTCGCTCAGCTGCACTGCAATAAGCAAACATCGAGCAGCATTAAAGAACTTAAAATGGAACACAAAGTACTGTGGATAGTGGAAACAAGAGTTCTGATGAAATGTACCGTCTGAGGTATTGATTAGTTCCAACAATTTTTTTCGCAGATTTGAAAAATTGGAACATTTGTACGGAATGCAAATATCTTAATGATGCACAACCAGTGTATAATAATGTTTGTGACCCTCTTTTGAAAAATCAATGACGTTGAAGAGCACTAAATATATGCTGCCCGCAAATTAAACAGCGTTTTGCAGAAACAAACTTTGCTTAGGTGATTCAAAAAGAGTATTTTAACAATTGAAATTCAAAACTATATCTATTTTTTTTAGCATTAACTGTAAGTCAATGGAATTCTCTACAACTGTTCCATAATCTTTGGAGGGAAAGAATAAAAATGGCAAACTTTAAATAATTGATCAATATCTACCAATTTGATCACTGTCAACAGCATCACAACATGTATTTCAAGTCTGAGTTTTGTAAACTGCAAAGCCAGTTCCTTCATCACAGAGCCTGGAACACTATGACAGGGAATCTAAAGATGTAAAGTTAACTGCTCATCAGAAGAGCGAGAAATGTTACTTAAAGGCAAACTGCATCTTTGATATTAAACTTCAGTGCTACCTGCAGGTTTAGAAAAAAACAAATGCATCTGGATATTTTTTAATAGCAGGCAAAATGTAACAAGATCACAAATCTCCAACTTATTAATTCTCAAAGCCGATGGGGAGCATTTCCCCTTTCCAACTGAAAGCCTTGAGAGGATGTGAACCAGATTCTCGCCACACAAAATGAGAAAGCTTGGCGTTCACCTTGCTGACACAACATTGAAAGCGGCTGGAACTTCCCAAACTTCCGCACTCACACATGACAGTCTCCATTTACCTGCTGCCACTCGTTCCTCAAACAACGAGGAGATGCTACACAGGAGCATTCCCTGAATAGATTCACGTTCTGCTCAGCAACAGGCCAACTCGTCTTGTCTTGCGGCACCGTTTCCAGTGAAACCATTTGTCATAAAGAAACGGCACCGTGTAATCCCTGCAGCTGGCGAACTATTGCCCGGGTGGACAAACACACAGACATAGGTAGCGTTCGGAATCGCAATATGTCACTGCCGTCTTGGCCGACAGACCAGTTACTTACATTGTGGCGGCGCCGTTTGCAATGACTCCCCCCACGCTGTTGGCGGGGGCTCTTTAATCGGGAAACACCTCACAGGTTCCCAGGGATCCGGTTCAACGAAAACAATGTACATATTATTATAATAAACCCTTAGAGTAAAACAAAACCTTGCAGTGCCGCAGTCGAGGAAATAATCAGGACATTCTCTACAGCGCAGTGGACACGTTAGGGTTAGGCACTCCAGCCAAACGAAATCATTGAATGAAACACACGTTATTTACTTTATCAGTATTTTATTCCCAGATTTGCTGATGACAATGGCAGGGTTACATTATACTGACCATGACGGATTGATTCGGTTTTTTTTTTAAGCCACAATATAACCAACATTAACTTTCCCCCCCCATAAAACCTTCCACAGCCATCCACAACTTTTGTCTTTTTTGGTTAATGATCAAAAAGTTTAACAAATGAATTCATGTTTTTTGTTTGATTTTTTTTAAAGAGGAAAAAAAAAACAACCATTACGAGAGAACGTACGCATTTGAAAGAAAAGGACTTCAAGAAAAAAGTGCTTTAGCAACAACCTGCAAGAAAAGTTTTTCGTTACAAAAAAATTGTCGAAAAGTCTGTAAAACATTTTCTGTTAACAATGAAAACTTGCTTCAGGTCGTGCTTTGATTTTTGTTGTTGGTTGGGGGTGCTTTTGTCAGTTCAGCTCAACCAAGCGAAGTACACAGATTGTGTCAATATCGGTATGTGAAAATACAGCAAATAAATCTTTGCAAATAGAATGAGCACAATAGCAGAGTTGAATTTTTCCCACCCACTTTAAAAAAAAACTATGCATGCTTGTTTAAAAATATATATATTTGTTTTTGACTGGCGACAATAACAAAAAAAAGGAAACTACAAAATATACATACAAAAGCCAGTTCCTTTTCATTTAGCCAATGCTAGCCACTGACCTCACACTACAGCATGCAAGAACTTACTCTGCAGAATAGAATTGACAAACCATGCTCGTTGGGCTCAAATTTCTCCCTTTTTTTTGTTTTTTGTTTAAAAAAATGTAAAAAAAAAAAAAAAAGAATTAAAATGACAAAAAAGGCACTGAAAAAAATCCAGAGAGAAAAAAAAACCTACTCACCGAGCGCGAAAAATTCAAGAGAGAGAGAGAGAGAGAGTGATAGAAAAATAGCGAAGTTTGTAATATGGCGGTGGAAGAAGTAATGAAGCGCCCTCCCGCAGCCTCAGGCAAAGGCACTTGATGCGAGAGCCCAGCTCTCGGCAATGCTCAATGGATGTCTCGGTCACTAAATCCCCCCAAAACCAGCGCTCGTCTTCATTTATCTCTTCTGCATCCAGCAAGCCGGGCGGATTTTCTTCCCCTCTCTCTGTTGTTGTTGTTGTTGTTGTGGCCGCCGCACGTTTGCTCCTGGTGTTTCTTTCCCCCCCCCCCTCCCCACCCCCTCTGTGTGTTACATTCGCTTCCTCTCGCAAGTCGCTTTCACCGCTGTACAAATCGGAGCGTCTCCGTCCTGGATGCCTTCTGCACTGCCAACCCACCCTCTGAATCTCGTGGTGCAGTCCGCCGGGTGGAGCGGTTAAAGCAGGGGAGGGGGGCAGCCCATGTTGCGGGGAGGGGAAGGGAAGGGAAGGAGGAGGGGCGGGGAGTGAGAGAGAGAGACTGATACAGATGCTGCAACTCACCTCCTGCACTTCCTCACATGCTTTCCACCTGGTGGGCTCAACGTCTGAGACGGCGGGTTCGGTACCAGCTTCAGGCGTTGCAAACTGTCTCAATGCAACCGACCGACGTGCATTTATTTCAGGGGAGAATTTCATGGAGAAATTCATTTTCCTTTTGCGGAAACCCCACATTGTTTTTAGTTGTGCACACGCCTTTCAGTCAAAATGTGTGAAATATTCAATGCTCTGTGTGCGCGCTGTTTATATTATGTCTAACGTGGTATTAATCAGTCGTGATCATGTTGCAAGTGCGATACAGGCGGCTGAGACAAGTGTATTCTCTCCGGCGTGTGGAAGCGTGGGTGTGCAGACACGAAATAAAAGCCAACTGCATGCAGTGTGTTTTATGTGTATTTTACCTTTGGCTCTTGTGTGCAATATATTAAACACTGCACGGCCACACACTCTTCTACACTGATGTGCGGTATTTGGTTCTGTGCTACCGCCAAAAGCCACGCACATGGACTTCACGCCAACATTTGTTTGTGAAGTTAAGCATCTTGCACTGTGATCATTTCGGACAGTTTCCTTCATAAGCCAGAGGACAACTTTCAGAGTTTATGATCTATGACCTTTTCCCCACACGTTACATTGCAACATGCAAGGGGAACCATTAGGAATATATGTAGGAAAGAACCGCAGATGCTGGTCCAAACCGAAAATAGACACAAAATGCTGGAGTAGCGGGACAGGCAGCATCTCTTAGAAGGGTCTCCACCTGAAACGTCACCAATTCCTTCTCTCCAGAGATGCTGCCTGTCCCGTTGAGTTACTCCAGCATTTTATGCCTATCATTAGGAATACATTACTGATTAATTTCACTGACATTATGCCTCGTTGTCATGCTTCTCCTCGGCTAACCATGTGCCATTCTACATTTCCTTGATCATCCTCCGCTTTGATCTGTGTAGGAACTGCAGGTGCTGGTTTACGCCGAAGATAGACACAAAATGCTGGAGTAACTCAGCTGGACAAGGGCAGCATCTCTGGGTAGAAGGAATGGGTGACGTTTCGGGTCGAGGCCCTTCAGCTGAAGAAGGGCTTCGACCCGAAACGTCACCCATTCCTTCTCTCCAGAGATGCTGCCTTGCCCTGCTGAGTTACTCCAGCATTTTGTGTCTAGTTTAGGAATATATTACGCTCAGCTCAACCTTGAATCAGTGCATGGATCGCAAAGTAACTCACGCACGCGAATGCTCACTTGGAATCAAAAAGTATCACGGGGATTGTTATAACAGCAAGCGTTTTAATTTTATGTTTTTTCCCCCAGCCAGCGCAGGCTTTCCCTACATGAAGCAAATATAACAGATATATTTAATTGCGGACACGATAGCAATGACATAATACTAATCATCTGTCCTCTGTAACAGATGCACGTTTGCATTCTCTCTGATTTTGTCAAGTACCATCACCTCAATCTCAGTATAATTAAGAAAGTCTAAGTCAGATAGGAGTGCATAAATCGACCCCCCCTCTCTCTCTCTCTGGGTTCACCTTTTACTTTCTCCAGATCCACTCGCTTTACAACCATTGATCATAAAGCGCTCACTGGCTTAAAAAAACAACTACCGCCAGTGTGTTTTTCTTAGAAATATCACCGGGGCGTACAGAAGATGGAAGTAGCCGAATTGTTTATAGGTAACGAGAATCCGAATCATTGCTAAAGATATGTTTGTGGTTTATGACTGGAAAGACTATTAAAACTAAGAATATAAAAGTACTCAGACGGAATTGGTATTGATTTTATCGCTTGCCTCTATTTTATAACATAAACGGTTCTCCTCGGGCGCTGTGGGGCTGGGTTCCGTTGTGTCGACAAGAGACGTGAAAGGGATAGAAGTGAAGGATAAATGGAGCAAAGTATTCAGACCCTAGTTCAATCCGTTTTTTAAAAAACGTTGCAGTATTAATCTCTACGGTTATAGCGTGAGGCGTGCACTTTGCCATTTTGGTTTTAGCTTTTCAATGCTTTGCCACAGAAGGCGGTGGAGGCCAAGTCAATGGCTATTTTTGAAGGAAGAGATAGATAGATTGTTGATGAGCGGAGGTGTCAGAGGTTATGGGGAGAAGGCAGAAGAATGGGGTTAGGAGGGAGAGATAGATCAGCCATGATTGAAAGGCGAGTGGACTTGATGGGCCGAATGGCCTAATTCTACTATCACTCATGACCTAATGACTTTTTCAATGTTAACTGTTCCTGGGGATAGGCTAGATGGGTTGCCTTTACGACAACATCTTTCCACATGAACATCATTAAACAGGCTATGAAGAAATACAACGTATTTAGAAACATAGAAATATACACACTAGTTACAACGGAGCTTTTCGCCATTTTCGAACTTATCGTTGGGGCAGGTGGTAGAGCAGCTACCTTACCACAGCAGAGAACCAAGTTCGATCCTGACCTCGGGTTCTGTTGGTGTGGAGTTTGCACGTTCTCCTTGTGACCGTGCAGGCGTGTTCTGGTTTCCACCCACATCCCAAACACGTGTGGGTTTCAAGTTAATCGGCCTCTGTAAATTGCCCCTGGTGTGCAGGGAGTGGACGAGAAAGTGGGATAACAATAGACAATATACAATAGGCCATTCGGCCCTTCGAGCCAGCACCGCCATTCAATGTGATCATGGCTCATCATCCACAATCAATACCCCATTCCCGTCTTCTCCCCATATCCCTGACTCTGCTATCTTTAAGCGCCCTATCAAGCTCTCTCCTGAAAGTATCCAGAGAACCAGCCTCCACCGCACTCTGGGTCAGAGAATTCCACAGACTCACAACTCTGGGTGAAAAAGAGTTTCCTCATCTCCGTTCTGAATGCCTTACCCCTTATTCTTAAACTGTGGCCCCTGGTTCTGGACTCCCCCAACATCGGGAACATGTTTCCTACCTCTAGCATGTCCAAACCCTTAATAATCTTATATGTTTCAATAAGACCTCCTCTCATCCTTCTAAATTCAAGAGTATACAAGCCCAGTTGCTCCATTCTCTCAGCATATGACAGTCCCACCATCCCGGGAATTAACCTTGTGAACCTACGCTGCACTCCCTCAATAGCAAGAATGTCCTTCCTCAAATTAGGGGACCAAAACTGCACACAAGACTCCAGGTGTGGTCTCACTAGGGCTCTGTACAACTGCAGAAGGACCTCTGTGCTCCTATACTCAACTCCTCTTGTTATAAAGGCCAACATGCCATTCATTTTCTTCACTGCCTGCTGTACCTACATGCTTACTTTCATTGACTGATGAACAAGGATGATAACATAGAACTTGCGTGAACGACTGATCATGGGTCAGCATGGACTCGGCGGGCTGATGGGCCTGTTTCCACGCTGTATATTTCAATTAAATAAATTCAGTCTTTAATTTGGAAGTGAGGTCTCAGGTTTTAGTTCCCATAAATCATTACAATTTACACCAGGAATGAGACCTTCTGATTTATTTTAAACACTATATCTTCCTTCACTGTTAATCCAAATGAAAAGCAATTGACTTTTGAATTTATCCATATTCTCGACATCTATCAGATAACAATTTCTCAAAAGGTACTTGAACTGTTTGAATAATTCTTATATTAGTTTAGTTTAGAGATACATGACTGAAACGGGCCCCTCGGCTCACTGAGTCCACGCTGACCAGTGATCCCCATGCATTAGCACTCTCCTGCACACGAGGGACAATTTACAACTTTTGCCAAAACCATTACAGACCTGAACGTCTTTGAAGTGTGGGAGGAAACCGAAGCACTAGAAGAAATCCACGCGATCATGGGGAGAATGTACAAACTCTGCACAGACAGGTTAATTGGCCTCTGTGAATTGTCCCTAGTGTGTAGGATAGAACTAGTGTGAATGGGTGATCGTTGGTCAAGGTGGATTCGGTGTGCCAAATGACATGTTTCCATGCTCTATCTCTAAACTAAAACTAACACTAAACCAAATAGAAAACAGTCCATATTACACTGGGGAAGGTGCTGAATGTCCAAAGGTGTAGGGAGATCATGTCTCACAAATTTGATTGAGTTTTTTGAAGAAGTAACCAGGAGAGTTGATAAGGGAAGAGTCATTGACATTATCTATGTGGATTTCAGCAAGGCTTTTGATGAGGTTCCGCATGGTAGGCTGCTCTGGAACATTGAATCATGTGGGATCCAGTGAGAGCTCGATAAATGGATGCAGAATGGATTTTGTTGCAGGAAGCAGAGCGTACAATGGGAAAATTGTATTTTGGACTGGATCTGCATCCCTTGGATTGCTTCAGGGATTGGTGCTGGGCCAATTACTGCTTGTGGTTTACATCAACAATTTGGATGCACAAGGGGTAATTAGTAAGTTTGCAGACAACAGTAGAATAGGTGATATCGAAGGCGGTGAAGATGGTTATCAAGAATTACAGCTGGATCTTGATCAGCTGGGCAGGAAAGCCGAGGAATGGCCAATGGAGTTTAATTCAGATAGGTGTGGGGTGTTGTCGTTTAGTTTCAGTTTCAGTTTATTGTCACGTGAACCGAGGTGCCATGAAAAGCTTTTGTTGCGTGCTGACCAGACAGCGGAAAGACAATACATGATTACAATCGAGCCATTCACCGTGGACAAATACATGATAGCAATGTTACAAAATTTTGAGATTTTAAAAATCAAGTCTGCAATTTATCCCATCAGATAAAGCATAAAAAGAAGT
This sequence comes from Amblyraja radiata, assembly GCF_010909765.2. NCBI lineage: Eukaryota > Metazoa > Chordata > Chondrichthyes > Rajiformes > Rajidae > Amblyraja > Amblyraja radiata. The sequence goes on along the minus strand of NC_045959.1, from coordinate 107,746,958 downwards.
TTAATTTGACACCTAATTCACTTTCATATCTCAAGTATTTAAAAAGTTATGGCCATTTTCATACTCGGAAATTAGCATCTTGTTGATTTTCTATGGACATAACAAAAAAGCTGTGATCGTGGACAGTCAAAAGCCCATAACTTTCTTAAAAATTAAGAGAACTGAATGAGATTTTCAGTTATCATAGATTGAAGCATTCTGAAACAAATATAAAATAATCTTACTTGGATGACCTGAAATTAAAGCATATAATTAGTTAGTTACCCAATTGTAGCTAATTCCAAATTTCAATTACTAGATCTAAACATCTATCCATTTCTTAAGAAATGATTAACATTTTTAAATAGCCTAAGTGTCCAAATAATATTCACAAAGAATTCACAATAAAACATGATTTTAAAATCTAATTTACATTATTTTATAGGCCAAATGGAAGGAATTTAGTGTTCAATTGCTGTAAATTAATGGCCATTTAAATCAGCTTTCCAGTGGGGAATCCTGTGGAACGCGCTGGTTTAGAACATTCACATTGTGGTAGATTTGTGCCCCCAAATGCCCAGCAAAATACTGCGGGATTTAATGGGCCCCAAATTAGCTACTCGCAACATTAAACTTTGTATAAAGGGATCTTAAGAAGCCCTTTTTAACGTAAAACAACCTACCTTCCGTTGTCCCCTGTATGAGATCCGGCCCGTTGTCGGCGGTCGCGGGTTTAGAGGTTAATTTTTAACCTACTATAACAATACCATAAACCCGTTAAAAGTAAAAATAGCTCCAGCGACAGAATCTTCCAGCGATTTTTCGTCACCAATTAACTAGGCTGAACAAGCTCGATTTGAACAGCCTAGGGAAAATCGCATTTTAAACCCGTCCCCCTCTAAACCTCGCCAAAATCGTGCACACGGGCTGGGACAGATCTTTAGCGACGCTTCAGGTAGGTTTTGCAACATACCTATACATGGTAAGGGAATAATTCTTAGTGCAAGATAAAGCCAGGAAAGTTCAAGTTCAAGTTCATATTTATTGCCACATGCACTAATCCAGGTACAGTGGAATCCGACTTACCCATGCAGGCACACAATAAAAAAGAACACAATACACAATAGAATATAACATGAACATCCACCACAGTGGAATCAACATTCTTCACTGTGGTGGAAGGCAATAACGTTCAGTCAATCCTCCTCCTTTGTTCATCCGTGGTCGGGGTCATGAAACCTCCGCAGTTGCAGCTACGGACGACCGGATGTACAGGCCCACTCGTTGGGATTCTCGAAACTCTGACGTCGGGATGGACGAACACTCCGCAGCTAGGAGATCCCGAATCGGCCGCTTCCTACCGGAGACCGCGGCTTCAGGCCACAGGCCGACAGTCGGACTCTGGATGGTAAGTCCACGCCACGCCTGCATCTAGAAGCTCCGCAGACCACAGCCCCACGATGCCAAAGCCACCAGGCCAGCAATCGGAGCACTCCCTTCTGTCGACCCCGGCAAGAGTTCGCCCCGCTCCACGATGTAAAAGTCCACGCTGCGCCCGCTGCTGAAGCTCTGGGCCCGACTCCGGGAAAGGCCGCTCCATCCAAGCTGTTAGAGGGGAGGCGGAGAAGCGACATGGGAAAAGTCGCCTCTCCGTGAGGAAGTGACTGAAAAACAGTTTCCCCCATTCCCCCTCCCCCCACCACCTCCCACATAAGACACACCGAGAGACACCAAAACAAACACTTGGACACACTAATAAAAACAAAGAAAGTCAAAATAACGAACATGCTGCTGGCAGGGCAGCCGATTCGCAGCACCCCCAACCAACCAAAGTCCGATCAAAGATAGTCTGAGGGTTCCCAATTTGGTAGATAGTAGACTTCTCTCCAGTTGCAGTAGGATGGTTCAGTTGTCAGATAACAGCGGAGATAATAACTTATAGGAAGTCAAACCAGGGCAGGATCTTTACAGCCAACAGTAGGGTTAGGAGAGTGTTGTAGAGCCGAGGGATCTATGAGTACAAGTGCGTAGTTCCTGAAAGTAGCATTGCATGTAGATCAGGTGGTGAAGAAGACTTTTGGCATGTTGGCTTTCATCAATCAGGGAATTCAGTACCGAAGTCCGACTACATTCTATCTCTGTCCCGCCCACTCCCCTGACATCGATGTGAAGAAGGGTCTCGACCCGAAACATCACCCATTCCTTCTCTCCAGCATTTTGTGTCTCCCTTCGATATAAACCAGCATCTGCAGTTCTTTCCTACACGGACGTTGAAACGTTATGTGACCATCGTACAAGATGTTGGTGAGGCAGCACTTGGAGCATTGTGCTAAGTTTTGGTCGCACTGCTAGAGAAAAAATTGTCAAAATGCATGAAAGATTTGTTGCCAGGATTCGTGGGCCTCTGTTGCAGAGCGAGGTTGGTCAGAATGGGACTATATTTAATGTCGCGCAGGAGGGTTGAGGGGCGATCTTATACATGTGTGTAAAAGCATGAGAGGAATAGACAGGATGAATGCACAGAGTCTTTTTCGCAGAGTAGGGGAATCGAGAACTGGAGGGCATGTATTTGGGGTGAGAGGGGAAAGATATGGTGGTGACCTGAGGGGCAACTTTCTCACACAGAAGGCAGTGGATATTTGGGGTGAGTTCCAGAGGAAGTGTTTGAGGCAGATACAAGAGCAACATTTGGAGGATATTTGGGCAGGTGCATCGGTAGGAAAGTTGAGCGGGATAAGGGGCCAAATGGCACTGGATGGTGGCATGGTGGCACAGTGGTAGTGTTGCTGCCATACAGCGACAGAGACCCTGGTTCGATCCTGACTACGGGTGCTTGTCTGTACAGAGTTTGTACGTTCTCCCCATGACCTGCGTGGGTTTTCTCAGAGATGTTCGGTTTCCTCCCACACTCCAAAGACATACAGGTTTATCGGTTAATAGGCTTGGAAAAATGTAAATATTGTTTCCAAGTGTGTGTAGGATAATGTTAGTCTGCGGGGATCATTGATAGGCGTGGACTTGGTGGGCCGAAGGGCCCGTTTCCGTGCTGTATCTCTAAACCAAACCAAACTAAAATGGGACTAGATTAGATTCAGCATCTTGATCAGCATGGGGGCAAGTTGGGCCGAAAGGCCTGTTTCCGTGCCAAATGACTATGACTCTATACCATTCATGTCTAGGACTAATTAAGAATAAGCAATGAACGCTGGCCTAAATAGAAATGCACATATCCCATGAACAAACAAAGGTAAAGAGAATGCATTATCTACAGATAATATGCCAAGGCAATGCATCTTCCATTGCTTTCTATCTCAAAAAATAAATACAACGTGCATGAATTGCTCATGTCTAGCTACATCCCTGAAACAATCACATTGCCTCTTCAAAAAAAAACGTTACCAAATACTAGACAGAGAAAAATATATTCAATGTTTTATATGGTGCTGAGTGAGGCCTTTTTTATTGTGTTATCTTTAAATCTATTGAAATTCATGCAGTCTTATTTTGTCGGGCCAAGGTTTCTTGAGTCCACAGACACCTGTAAAGAAAAGAGCCTGAATTTCCTTTCACTAATTCATGTGCAAGGAAAAATCAGGCAATCTATGTCGTCTTGTGCTGATATTCTTTGTGCTCAAACAATCCAGCAGACTCAGGAGCAGGATCTCCTCGACCGACTATGCTCTATCATCCCACTCTGCAATAATGGATGTTTAAAATCTATCCTTCTTACCATTTTTTGAATAGGGCATTTTCTCAAACCGACAAATTAAAATTAGTCAGCAAAATCTTACTAGATCAGGAAGCAATATTACCCTTGGCACTCATCTTTCTCCGGTTTCCAAGTTCATAATAACTCTGTGTGCTGTTGATGGGATAGCAATTAATAATGTAGTTCCTTTATCGGAGCATCTGAGACACACAAATGTTTAAATCAATACTAGGACATTTTTTCTTTCCCTGGCAGTGTTCTGCTGTAATGATTTTTAATTTATAGAGTGGAGGAGCGAAGATCAGTCCCTCCAAGTCCCAGTGTGCTCTGCGAATCAGGGGAATTCCTTACGATCATAAAAAAGTTGTCAGAACATAGACGCAGGTATGCATTGTCGGAGCTGTAGTGCGTTGCTTTGAATTTGCCCACAAAACAATGGTGACTGCTCTTCAAAAGTAATTCACTGGTTGTGAAGTGCTATGAGGCATTTTGACAACTTTGATTAAGCATTGCATGGCCTTGCCCCAGGGTACGAGTTCATTCCAAGAGCTCGCAGGAGTTTAAAAAAAATCAAACTCGTGGTAAGCACGGAGAATGAATGTAGCGGGTACGTCGGAGCTCGAGGACGTCTCTTAGCGGCTTGTAACGCTAACGGCAGGTACTCGGGAAGACTTGCTAATGGCAGGTAAGCACGGGAAGACTCGTGAAGATTTTTCAACATGTTGAAAAATGTCCACGAGAGCCCCGAGTACTGATGAGTGGCCATTACCGTAAATCTCCAAGTTCGAATCACGGAAAACTCTTCGAATGAATTCGTACCGTGGGACAGGGCTTGTACTATTGTGAGCAATGTTTGGGCCCCATAATCTGAGAAAGGGTGTGCTGGCGTTGGAAAGGATCCGGAGGAGGTTTACGAGAATGATCCCAGAAATGACCGGGTAAACATATGATGAGCGTTTGACGGCACTGGGCCTCTACTCGCTGGAGTTTAGGATGAGGGGGAGACTCATAGAAACTTACCGAATTATGAAAGGTGTGGAGGGAGTGGATGTGGAGAGCATGTTTCTACTAGTGGGAGAGTCTAGGACCAGAGGTCACAGCCCAGAATTAAAGGACGTTCTTTTAGGAAGATGAGGAGGAATTTATTTTGCCAGAGAGTGATGAATCTGTGGAATTCATTGCCACAGAAGGCGGTGGAGGCCAAATCAATGGATATTGTTAAGGTAAAGATAGATAGATTCTTGATTAATACGGGTGTCAGGCGTTATGGGGAGAAGGCAGGAGAATGGTGTTAGGAGGGAGAGATAGATCAGCCATGATTGAATGGCAGAGTAGACTTGATAGTCTGAATGGCCTAATTCTGCTCCTATGAAATGAATTTATGAATTTATGAACATAAGAAAATGTGTTTTCTTTCCTTTGTTAAATGTAAATAAAGCTGTGATCCTGCACAAACTCAAGGCTTTCTATACGGACCTGGACAGCCAAAGAATTTCCCATAAGGTGAGGGGGGAAATATTTAATAAGAACCTGAGTGGTAGCTTTCTCACAGAAGGTGGTGGGTGCACAGAATGCCAGAGGAGGTGGTTGAGGCAGGGATATCGCAATGTTTATGAAACATTTAGACAGATACATGGATATAACAGGTTTAGAGGGATATGGGCCAAATACAGGCAGGTGGACCTAGTGTAGATGGGACATGTTGGTCAATTTAGGTACGTTGCGCCGAACGACCTGTTTCCACGCTGTATTACTGTCTGACTATAGAAAATGGAGCCAGTGAAATGTTTTCCTGCACGGTAAAATAGGATTTGCAAGTTGATAGGATGAAGAACGTAAGAACATGAGGAATATGGACATATTTGCCTTACGCCTGCCCTACCATTCAATAACCGGCACAGTGGCGCCACAATAGAGCTGTTGCCTCACATGCCAGAGATCTGGGTTCGACCATGGCTACGCAGAGTTTATACGTTATCACTGTGACCGTGTGGGTTTTCTCTAGGTGTTCCGGTTTCGACCCACATTCCGAAGACGTGCAGGTACGTAGGTTCATTGGCTTTGCTAAAATTGCTCCTAGCATGTAGGATTGGTGGTCTGTATGGGTGTTCAATGTTCGGAATTGACTTGGTGGGCCGAATGGCCTGTTTTCATGTTGCATCTATGAACTAAACTAAGCACAATGGTGAATCAGATCTTGGCCTCAACAATATAATTGCAATATGACTCCCATGCCCTGTCAAGGCCACTTATAAACAGATCAGACTTAAATGTTGTTATTTTCAAAGAAAATGAATGAATTCATGAATGAATGAATGAATTCATGAATGAATGAATGAATGAATGAATGAATGAATGAATAAATTTATTGACCAAGAATTCACATACAAGGAATTTGCCTTGGTGCTCCGCCCACAAGTGACAACATGACATACAATGACAGTTAATCATTAATAATAAAACATTATTGATTAAACGTATGAATTAAATAAAATACCAGAGCAAAAGGAGGCGACAGATTTTTGGTTATTGAGTAGAGCTAATACTCGTGGAAAAAAAAAACTGTTTTTATGTCTGGCTGTAGCAGCTTTGACAGTCCGGAGTCGCCTTCCAGAGGGAAGTGGTTCAAAGAGTTTGTGGCCAGGGTGAGAGGGGTTAGAGATGATCTTACCCACTGGCTTCCTGGCCCTTGCAGTGTACAGTTCATCAATGGAGGGAAGGTTGCAGCCAATAACCTTCTTATCTGATCAGACGATTTGCTGCAGCCTCCAGGTGTCGTGCTTGGTGGCTGAGCCAAACCAGACCATGATGGAGAAGGTGAGGACAGACTCTACGATGGCCGTATGGAATTTGGCCATCATTGCCTGTGGCAGATTGTGCTTCCTCAGCTGCCGCAGGAAGTACATCCTCTGTTGTGCCTTTTTGACTGTGGAGTCGATGGTAGCCCCCCACTTAAGGTCCTTGGAGATGATGGTTCCCAGGAACTTAAAAGATTCCACAGATGTGACTGTGGTGTTGTTGATGGTGAGTGGGGTGAGGGGAGGGGGAGCTCTCCTAAAGTCTACAATCAATTACACTGTCTTAAGAGCATTGAGCTCCAGGTTGTTGCGACGGCACCAGGACGCCAGCTGTGACACTTCCTGTCTGTAGGCAGATTCCTTCCCATCCTGGATCAGTCCAATCAGGGTTGTGTCATCCGCAAACTTGAGAAGCTTGACAGAGGAGTCAGTGGGGGTGCAGTCATTGGTGTAGAGAGAGTAGAGGAGAGGGGAGAGTACGCAGCCTTGCGGTACTCCTATGCTGAGGGTCTGCGGGTCCGAGATGTGCTTTCCCAGTCTCACAAGCTGCTTCCTGTCTGTCAGGAAGCTGGTGATCCACCGACAGAGGGGTTCAGGCACAGTCAACTCAGAAACCTTGGAGTGTGGTAGCTGGCACAATGCTGTTGAATGCAGAGCTAAAATCAACAAACAAAATCCTCGCATAGGTACTGGAGGATGAAGTGCAGGCCCAGGTTGACGGCGTCAACCACAGATCTATTGGCCCGATAAGCAAACTGCGTGATATTTTACAGCTTGGCCAGCACAAGCCTTTCAAGGGTCTTCATGACTACAGAGGTCAGTGCAACAGGCCGGTAGTCATTAAGACCAGTAATCCTTGCCTTTTTGGGTACAGGGACAATAGTGGAGACTTTGAAGCAGGGACTAGTTGAAAATGTTTGTGTCGACCGTTGCCAATTGTTCGGCACAGAGCTTGAGAGTAGAGGGGGAAATGTTATCCGGTCCTGGAGATTTCCGGCTTTAGTCTTCTGAAAAGCCTCTCCACCTGCTCTATTTTTATTGTTAATAATGGAGGTGATGTTGTGCAGCACGGAGGGGATGGATAATTTGGTGTTAAGTGGTGATTGGAGAGGGGTGGGTGGGAGAGGGTCCAGTCTTTTCAGACTGGAGTCTTGTTTTAAGTATGTGTGAAGTGGTGAATGGGGAGGAGTGGGTGTAGAAGGGCTCGGTCTTTGCCGACTGAGGTCAGGCTGGGAGTGGGTGTTGGTTGGGGTGGGAAATGGGTGGGAAAGGGTCCAGTCTTTTCAGACTTGAGTCTTGCTTTAAGTATGTGTGAAGTGGTGAATGGGAAGGAGAGGGTGCAGGGTCCATTCTTTGCAGACTGGGGTCTGGTTGTGTTTGTTGGGGAGGGGATACCAGGGTTATGTTTCTGCTTGTCAAACCTGCAGTAAAACTCATTCAGGTCGTTGGTCAGCTGACGATTGTCCTAAGAGTGGGGTGCTTTCCTCTTGTAGCTGGTGATTTCTCGCAAGCATTTCCAAACTGAAGAAGAGTCACTAGCTGAGAACTTGCTCCTCAACTTCTCAGAGCACCTTTCCTTGGCAGCTCTAATTCCTCTTCTCAGCTTGTACTTGGCCTGCCTGGAGAGGTCTGCATCCCCGTTGCTGTAGGCTTCCTCTTTAGACTGTCAGAGCTGCCTGAGTTCTGCTGTAAACCAGGGCTTGGCTGACCTGAAATAGATCTGATAGGCTATAGTTTTCAAGTTGAAGTGAGGGCTGTTGTATAAAAATCATAAACCATGGTGATATAAGCAGCTCATATGTAGGTAATAGATTAACATTAAGGTTCGACATATGTGAATGGTATCATAAGTAATAGGAACAGAATTAGGTCATTTGGCCCATCAAATCTACTCCACCATTCAATCATGGCTGATCTATCTCTCCCTCCTGCCTTATCCCCATAACCTCTTATACCCGTACTAATCAAGTATCTGAAATTCAGATTATAAAATACTTTAATTATTGACCTAGTTAGGAGGCTCTTCAGGTGATAGTAAAGCATGAAAAATGATAAATACATACATTAGAAGGAAGTGACATGTGGTGGAACATTTGTTATTTACAATATTTATTAATGCCTTAAATAACAGATTCAAGATCTGTATATCCGAGTTTTCCAGTAATACAAAGATAAGTGGTATACATTTCAAAGAGACATTGATGGATCACTTGAGTTTGCTAAAACCAGTGATAGATGGATTTCGATGCAGGTAACTGTGGGATCATCCATTTTCAGCTAAAAGTGAAAGGTACGAGCTTTTTTTTCCTTCAATGGACAGCACGGAAATCCAAGGAGATTTAGGGCTCAGCGTAGACAGATTAATAAAATGTAGAGGTCAGCTGCTAAAAATAACCATTATGGCCAATGGAATTTTGTTTTTACTCTCAAGGTAAGATAAGGTGGTGATTCTGGTGGCGCAGTGGTAGAGTTGCTACCTTACAGCGCCAAAGACCCGGGATCGATCCTGACTACGTGGTGACGTCTGTATGGAGTGTTAATGAGCGGGGATCGCTGGTCGGTGCCGACTCGTTGGGCCAAACGGCCTGTTTCCGCGCTGTATCTCCAAACTAAACTAAAAAAGAAGGCTGTGGAGGCCAAGTCAATTAATATTTTTAAGGCAGAGATGGACAGATTTTTGATTAACACGGGTGTCAGGGGTTAAGTGAAAAGGCAGGAGAATGGGGTTAGGAGGGAGAGATAGGTCAGCCATAATGGCAGAGTAGACTTGATGGGCCGAATGGCCTAATTCTACTCCTATCACATGAATTTATGTAAAACCGTGCCACATCCATACAAACCTATGGTTAGACCATTTTTAGAGTACTATTTACTACGCCTTAGAAATAGATATTTTGAGCTAGATGGGGGAGAAAGCACAGCTATCCAAATTTTTTTCCCCCAAGGTGGAAATGGCAAAGACTGGCATAGTTTTAAGATGATTTAAAGGGGATGTGCGGGGCAACCTTTTATGACACATAAAATGGTGGGTGCCTGGAACGCGCTGCCATAGGTTGGCGGTGGAGGCAGATACAATAGTGCCATTTAAGAGGCCTTTAGATAGGCACGTGGTCATGCAGGAAATAGAGGGATATAGTTCATGTGCAGCAGAAGAGATTATTTAAGCTAGCATCATGTTTTAGACATTGTAGGCCGAAGGGCCTGTTTCTGTACTGACAGAACATGGAACTGTTCTAAGTTCTGCCGGTATGCAGAACACTGAGGCTTAGTCATAGATTCATACAGAGCGGAAACAGGCCCCTCAGCCCAACTTGACCACCCCAACCAACATGTCCCATCTACACTCGTCCCACCTGCCTGCATTTGATCCAAATTCCTCTAATCCTGTACTATCCATACGTATATCTGTCTAAATGTTTCTTAAACGTTGCGATAGTACATGGCTCAACTACCTCTTCCAGCAGCTCGTTCCATACCCACACTACACTTTGCGTAAAAAAAGTTAACCCTCAGGTTCTTATTAAATCTTCCCCCCCTCACCTTAAACCTATGTCTTGTGGTTGCCGATTCCCCTACTCTGGGAAAGAGACTCTGTGCATTTACCCGACCTATTCCAAATTACGAGGATTGAATTATGAGGAGATATTTCCTAAATCTGCACCTTGAAATAAAAAATGACAGATGATTTGATAGAAATTATTAGGATTTTGCAGGTGAAAGGAAATGAGATCTCAGCCTTAAAATCAAAGCCTAGCTTTTCAGAAGAGTAATGAGGAAACACAATGCATTATGAAATGTGGAGCTTTCACCCTTTAAAAGCAATGAATGGTAGATCAATTAATAATTTAAAAATTCAAGATCAATACTTTATTTTTGCTGGATAAGCACATGAAAAATGGAATCACATGAGTGAATCGAGTTGGGGTATATTAGAATCTCAGTGGGGGGAGATAACTTGATATGTGAAATGGATTGCTGTCATAAGGTCATAGCAATTAGGAGTAGAATTAGGCCATTCGGCCAATCACGTCTACTCCGCCATTCAATCATGGCTGATCTATCTTTTCCTCTCAACCCCATTCTCCTGATTTCTCCCCATAACCTCTGACACCTGCACTGATCAAGAATCTATCTATCTCTGCCTTAAAAATACCCACTGACTTGGCCTTCACAGCCTTCTGTGGCAAATAATTCCTCAGATTCCACTACCCTCTGACTAAAGAAATTTCTCCTCACCTCATTCCTAAAAGAACGTCCTTTAATTCTGAGGATATGACCTCTAGTCCTCCCATAAGTGGAAACTCTCCCATAAGTGGAAACATTCTCTCCACATCCACTCTATCCAAGCCTTTCACTATTCTGTATGTTTCAATGAGGACCCCCCTCATTCTTCTAAACTCCTGCGAGTACAGGCCCAGTGCCGACCAACGTTCATCATAGGTTAACCTACTCATTGCTGGGGCCCTCTCCGGAGGTAGCACATCCTTCCTCAGATATGGTGCCCAAAATTGCTCTCAATATTCCAAATGCAGCCCTACACCAGTGCCCTATAGAACCTCAATATCTGTGCTAATAGATCCTATGTTCCTCAGGCTCTTGATCCTTGCACTTCAATTGCTGACTATGAAGGTTCCTTAAGTTCAACTTCAAGTTCAAGTTCACATTTATTGCCACATGCACCAATTAAGGTACAGTGGAATTTGATTTACCGTGCAGCCACACAATCAAAAAGAGCACAATACATAATAGAATACAAGATGAACATCCACCACAGTGGAATCAACATTCTTCATGTGGTGGAAGGCAATAACGTTCAGTCAGTCCTCCTCCTTTGTTCATCCGTGGTCGGGGCCAAGAATACTCCGCCATCGCTGCTACGGACGGCCCGATATACAGGCCCTCTCGTCAGGATTCTCGGAACTCTGACGTCGGGATGGACAGACACTCTAGGAGATCCTGAATCGGCTGCTTCCTACCAGAGACTGTGGTTTCACGATGTTATAGGCCGCATGCCGGCGGTCGGAGCTCTTCTCTGGCGATCCCCGGCGAGGGATCCTAGACTCCGCCATGGAAAGTCCACCCCGCGCCTGCGGCTATAAGCTCCGCAGACCGCGGCTTCAGGATGTTGTAGTCCGCGATCGGAGCACTTCTTCTGGTGACCCCCGGCAAGGGATCGCCCGGCTCCGCAATGGAAGGTCCGCGCTGCGCCCGCTGCTGAAGCTCTGGGCCCGACGCTGGGAGAGGCCGCACCAATCTAAGCTGTTGGGCTGCGAGAGAGGGCAAAAATGCGACTAGGAGAAAAGTCGCATTCCACTGAGGTAAGTGACTGAAAAACAGTTTCCCCCTTCCCCCCCCCCCCCCCCCGCCCCCAGCCCCCCCTCGCCCCCCCACCTCCCACACTAAAACACACTAAAACTCACTTTTAGACATACTAAAAACAAAAAAACATCGAAAGGACGAACAGCTGCTGGCGACAGATCAATCCTTCAATCTCTAGCATAAAGTCAGAGCAGTATGATACTGTATCTGTATCTGTATCCTGAAGTACAACCACCATCACTGGTTGTCGCATACATTAGGAGGGTCATGTGCAAAGTCGCAATTAAATATTAAAGTGGGCCTTAGAAGTCAGCGTCTTGATATCGATTGTTTCCAGCTTGGTCTTGAATGTCTTGACATCGGGTGCAGTGCGAATGTCATGGTGGAGATGATTCCATTCGCAAATGATCTTTGGGTACAGTGAACACCTATAACAGTCTTTACATGTTTGGATGATGTTGTATTTGAAAACTGCCAATTGCCTGGTCTTTGGTTGTCTGGATGAATTTGTAGATTGAAGATGACTCTTGATGTTGCTTGGAATAAACCTGTGCGTTTCTTTATAGATGGTCGTCAGGCATAAATTGGCCCTACGGTCATGAAGAGTTTCCCACTCTAGATCAGCAAGGATTTTAGTGATACTGGACCCCCTGCTGTAATCACCAATGGTAAACCTTACAGCTCTATTTTGAATTATTTCTAATTTGTCCCCATCTATTTTGTGTTGTGGATTCCAGACCGCAGAGCAATACTCAAGTTTGGGTCTTATCAGTCGTGTAGGCTATAAACTTGGTTCTGTTGTTGCAATAATAAATGTTTCTCTTCAGCGATCCCAGCATTCTGTTAGCCTTGGTGGTTGTTTGGTTGATGTGAGTAGACCATTTCAAATCACTGCTAAGTTTCACTTCCCAGGTAGGGATGCTGTTTCATCTCTTCCAGGGTTCAGAGCTGGGGTTTGATCTACAGTGTCCATGCAGATGGTCATGCAAGATAATGATTGTGTTGTGTTTATGGGACGACAGATGGCACAATGGGCTAAGTGTTCGGCTGGCGACCGGAAGGTAGCCGGTTCGAATCCCGCTTGGAGTGCACACTGTCGTTGTGTCCTTGGGCAAGACACTTCACCCACCTTTGCCTGTGTGTGAATGTGTGTGAGTGATTGGTGGTGGTCGGAGGGGCCGTAGGCGCAGATTGGCAGCCACGCTTCCGTCAGTCTGCCCCAGGGCAGCTGTGGCTACAGAAGTAGCTTACCACCACCGAGTGTGACTGAGGAGTGAATGAATAATGCGATGTAAAGCGCCTTGAGTATTAGAAAGGCGCTATATAAATCCCATCCATTATTATTATTATTAAACCAGGAGCCTTTCAACTAACATGAGAGAAAAGAGGTTTAATGAGGATCCGAGGGGAGTTGGAATTTTACCGTATAGTGAAAGGCACAGATGTTAAAAAAGGTTATTTTAGGTTGATGCATTCCTGAATAGTGAAAGGCATGAGTAGGTTAACATACGATGAGCGTTTGACGGCACTGGGCCTGTACGCGCTGAAGTTTAGAAGGATGAGGGGGTACCTTACCGAATAGTAAAAGACTTGGATAGAGTGCATGTGGAGAGGATGTTTCCACGAGTGTGAGAGTCTAGGACCAGAGGTCATGGCCTCAGAATTAAAGGATGTTCCGTTAGGAAGAAGAGGAGGAATGTCTTTAGGCAGGGGGTGGTGAAAGTGTGGAATTCATTGCCACAGAAGGATGTGGAGGCCAAGTCAATGGATATTTTTAAGGCAGAACTGGATGGATTCTTGATTAGTATGGGCATTATGGGGAGAAGGCAGGAGAATGGGGTTGAGGGGGAAAGATGGATTGAATGGCAGAATAGACTTCATGGACCAAATGGCCTAATTCTGCTCCTATCACTTATGAACTTATGAACTTTGCACAGATAGTGGTTGATATATGAAACACACCACCAGAGGAAATGACTATCTTCAAGAGATATTTTACAGATGCTTAAATAGGCAAGTGCTAGAAGAATATGGTCCTAATTTGGGCAATGGGATTGGTGCAAATAGTCAAACGATCAGATGTGGTGGGCCAAAGTGCTCATTTTCTGCTGTATAATGCTATGATTCTATGACCGTTTATATTGATTGATTGATGCATTGATTGATTGAAAGATAAAGCATGGAAACAGCCCTTTTGGAACACTGTCCATGCCGGTCATTGATCTCATTCACGCTAGTTCTATGTTATCGCTCAAGGTGCAATTTAACAGAGGCTGAGGCTCTATAAGGCACTGGTCAGGCCGCAATTGGAATATTGTGAACAATTTTGGGCACCTTATGTGGGGAAGGATGTGCTGGCTCTGGAGAGTGTCCTGAGGAGGTTTACAAGAATGATCCCAGGAATGAGTGTGTTAACATACGATGAGCGTTTGACAGCACTGCTACAGGGAGAAGGCAGGAGAATGGGGTTAAGAGGGAGAGATAGATCAGCTATGATTGAACAGCGGAGTAGACTTGATGGGCCAAATGGCCTATTTCTGCTCCTATCACTTATGGCCTTCTGACCTTATAACCTTTGGAAAATGGGAGGAGACCGGAGTACCAGGTGAAAACCCACTATTTAATGGGAACCTGAGGGTAACATAGGTTGATGGGTGTATGAAACAAGCAGCTGGAGGAAGTAGTTGATGCACGTACCTCCACTTCCCTCCTTACAGCATTGTGCATGTATCTCTTGCAGAAAGACTGAAGGCTTACCACCATCTGCTCAGGAGCAAATAGGGAAAGGCAACGTTTAGGAACCATTTTGACAGTTACATGTAAAGGAAAGGTTCAGAGAGAAATCGGCAAAACACAGGCAGGTTCGTGTTCTTGGTTCTTGGTTTCTTGGTCCTCCAAATTATTCCAAATGGAATTTAAACTGGATACGGTGGAGGGAGGACTTAAGCCAGAAAGGGATTTTGGGAAGAAAGAGCTACCTTAAATTTAGTTGCATCTGGTTGGGTGGGACTAGTGTAAATGGGACATGTTGGTCGGTGAGGGCGAGTTGGGTCGAAGGGCCTGTTTCCCTGCTATATGACTCTATGACTCTATGGTCTTTTCCTGTACGGAAAACGTTTTTCATTGTACCTCTGTGCACGTGACAATAATAACCTAAACTAAACTGTGCACAATCTCCCGACTCTTGCACAATTGCCGAGGAGCTGCTTTACTTTTGTATATTAATCAAATTACAATAAAGACTAACATACGACTTGCCAGATTATTATTTTTTGTCCATTTCAATGTTCACTGAGTTCACATAGATGTATAACAACATTTTATAACAAATTATATTTGTTTTCTATTGACAAGAGTGAATAACTTCATGTTTTCCACAACAATCTTCCACCAGTCATCTTCTTGCCCATTTACATCATCCATTTATGTGACTGTGCAGGCACTTTGCATTCTCATGATTTATATTTCCACCAACATTTGCATCATCAGCAACCCTCGATGTGTTATGCACTGTCTTTTCAAACAAGATTATAAATAACTGCAGGTAAATAGCTTGCATTGCTACTGATTCTTGTGCACAACTCTGGTAACAGCCTGTCAACCCGACAAAATCCATTTCCTTTCATGTGGATACTTTAATCTATATTACTAAAAGTCTGATCTTGACCACTTCCTGATGTTCTGTATATTGATTTTAGACAAAACGCTGCTACTTACGGCTGTGATTTTGGCCTTCCTACCCAGAGTCCCCCTTCGCTGCGCAGGGCAAGAGGGTTTTTCCCATCAATGAAAAATAAAAAAGTTAATAGTGCTTAAAAAATGTTGCAATTCTCTCTCCTGAAGGCCACGCCCCTTCCGGAGGGACTATAAAACCTGGAAATGTGAGTGCCTCAGTCAGTCTCTGCAAGATGGGGGAGCAAGAGGGTCACATCTCTCCGTCTGAGCTGTGTATAACACAGACACATGTCTTTTTTTTAATTTAAATTTATTTATTAGAAGTAAGTACAGTAATGTGGCACCTTAAGGTGCCAAATATATATTGGCATGTTACATTTTTTGTACAGCTTCATTTAAAAAAAAAATAATAAAAGAGAGAAAGAGAGAGTAGATAAGAGAAAATAGAAAAACATGTGATGTATGGTGTGTGAAAAAGAAAAAGGAAGAGGGAGAGAAAGTGAGGAGAAAAAAAAAAAGGAGATAGAAAGAGAAAGAGTAGAAAGTAGGAATAGGAGATAGGTATTTATATCTTTCACCCAGTCCTGAACCAATTGGTTTTTACAATTTTGTTGCACCATATGCTTCCAAGAAGTCGATAAATGGAGACCAACTCGTTAAGAATTGGTCTGGTTTATCTGTTAGGAGGAATCGCATTTCTTCAAGATGTGCTGTGTCCAACATGTTTATAATCCACATTTTAAGCATTGGTGTGGGTGTATTTTTCCAAAATTTAAGTATAAGTTTTTTTGCCATTATTAACCCATAATTAAAAAATGAGTTTTGAAATGTGTTCAATTTATTCCCGTCTCCCGTTACTCCAAGTATAATAATTTCAGTGTTAAGCTCCATTTCTATCTTGAATAATTTTGTAAAGATTTCAAAGATTTCGCTCCAAAATTTATGAAGTTTTATGCAGGAAACAAAATAATGTGTTATAGTGGCATTTTGAGATAGACATTTGTCACAAATGGGAGAAATATTTGGATAACATTTATTCAGTCTAGTTTTTGAATAATATAATCTATGTAAAATTTTTAATTGAATTAAGTTATGTCTTACATTAATCGAACATTTATTTGATTAATGTAAGACATAACTTAAGTTATGTCTTACATTAATCGAACATTAATCGAACATTTGATATATATATCAAATACTTTTCCCATGTTTCTTTCGGGATTTTTATCATTAATTCTCGTTCCCAATCTTCTCTAAGTGCCTCTGTCGATGGTAGTTCTATTTAAAATACTATTATATAAATATGATATTAATTTCTGTGTCAGCCTTAATATTCATTGCTTCTTCCAGTGGGTCTAAAATTATAGTTTGATGTCTTTGTATATGTTTCTTCATGAAATCGCAGATCTGAAGATATTTAAAATATTGGTTATCTTTCAACTTAAATTTTAATTGTAATTGTTGGAATGATAACAGATTTCCCATTTCATACATAACGCCGATCCTTTTAATTCCCATTCTTTCCCATTGGTTATATGTTTTATCAATAAGAGATGGTTTAAATGAAGGATTATTCACTATTGGCGTTAACACTGATAGGTTCCTTAATTTTAAAGTTAATTTTATTTGTTTCCAAATTCTTATTGTATTATGGATAATTAGGTTATTCTTATATATTGTGTTGTTCAGTTTTATCGGGGAGAAGAGGATTGCTCCTATATTACAAGGAGAACAATCCTCTTTCTCCATTCTTATCCATTCTGTCTGTTGGGAACAGCTGTCCAACCAATAAATTATATTCTTAATATGCACTGCCCAATAATAATACAAAAAGTTCGGAAGTGAAAGTCCCCCAGCATCTTTGGGTTTACACAGGTGTTTTCTTTGAATTCTATGTGATCTATAGTCCCACATGTCTATTAAACTGTGAGTGGTTTTTACTGACCTGACAGTGCCCTTAATGTGTTTGATAATATAGTTTGGAAATGCTAAAGCTGTGTTGCTTTTGGTTTGGAAGTGTAAAGCTGTGTTGCCTTTGGTTTGGAAATGTAAAACTGTGTTGCCTTTGCCTTTAGTGTTTAAAAAATGTTGAGATTCTCTCTCCTGTCAATCACGCCATGAAGGCCACGCCCCTTCTGGTGGGAGGTGGGGGGGACTATAAAACCCAGAAGTGTGGGTGTGGCTCAGTCTCTGCAAGATGAAGGGAGAGGTCACGACTCGCTGTCATTAGTGGCCTTGTACCCTGCTTGAAATGGTATGAAACTGCACTTGAATTTGGTGGCCTTGCACCCTGCTTGAAGTGGTAAGAAACTGCACTTGAATTTGGTGGTCTTGCACCCTGCTTGAAATGGAATTTCAAGGAATAGCCGTGAGTCAACTGCCAGCCCACCAGCCGTGAGTGAGTGAGCTGCCAGCACAACAGGCTTGAGTGACTGAGCCGCCAGCCCAAGAATCCATTTGGCCCACAATGTCCATACTAGCCCTCTGGAAACCAATCCCTTCAGCCCACAACATCCATACTAGCGCTCCAGAAAGCCCCCCCCCCCCCCCCCCCCACTGGCCACCAGAATTGGTGGAGAGGTGGAATAATGCGTTGGGGGACCAGCCCTCCCATGTGAAGCTGGGACCCAACGGGTCCCACTTCGTTTAGTACATGGCTAAAATCCACATTAATGCAAAATTTACTCTTTCCTTCTATGTCACATGTTTGTTACAACCTCCAAAATCTTTTAGATCATCACACATAATTTTATTGATTTAAAAACCACCGCTGAATCTAAACCTTATCCCATGGTAATGCACATTAATGGCTTTGTCTAAGTTCCCAAGTACAGAAACATTACGACCTGTTGAAGGATCGGCCGGGGAAACGGTAACATGTCTGAAGAAAGGTCTCGACCCGAAACGTCACCCATTTCTTCTCTCCAGAGATGCTGCCTGTCCCGCTGAGTTACTCCAGCATTTTGTGTCTATCCTTGGTTTAAACCAGCATCTGCAGTTCCTTCCTACACATGTTATCTACAATTGGCTTTACTGAATCACAATTTTAATCCCAAGGTGTTTTATTCTACTTATACCCATTACCATTTGGCTTTTGAATCCCAATATATTTGCATATTCCCAGAATGTTCCAGGGATGTGGCGAGCAGCGGCACAATGCTCCTGGGATGCGCTGTGGAGCTGAGAAGATTGTGAGCAATTTTGGACACCATATCGGAGGAAGGATATGCTGGCTCTGGAGAGGGTCCAGAGGAGGTTTACAAGAATGATCCCGGGAACGAGTAGGTTAACCTGTGATGAGCATTTGACGGCATTGGGCCTGTACTCGCCGGGGTTTAGATGAATGAGGGGGGACCTCATTGAAACATACAGAATAGTGGCGGCGGCAGATTCAAATTGACAACGGTCCCTTACAGCGAGTCGGCTTCAATTGCTTCAATTGCCGACTGCGGTAAATTTTCATCCCGGATGAGGCCTGGACCTACCACCTGACGAGGGACCACTGGAGGGTCGCTCCGGTTGCAGTGGTCTGTGGCGTTTTTTAGCCGTTTTCGGCTGTGGAACGATTGTCGCCCTGCGGCCTATATTGCTAGCTGCTAGAACCGCTAGAACCCTGCACGCTGCCCGGAGAGGACGCTGGCGTTGATTGTTCGCCACTTCTCCACCCGCCGTTCCCCCCCCCCCCTTTTTTGTTACCTGTCTGTTACCTACCTGCTACCTACCTGCCTGTCTGTTACCTGCCTGTGCCTGTGCCTGTGCTTGTGCCTGTGCACCATCGACGTTGGACACCTCCCTGCACCAGTGACGTTGGATCCTCTCTGCACCCACACTGCTGGACAACCTCTCTGCACCCGCACTGCTGGACAACCTCTCTGCAACCGCACTGCTGGACAACCTCTACACCTGCTCTGCTGGACAACCTCTACACCTGCTCTGCTGGACAACCTCTACACCTGCTCTGCTGGACAACCTCTCTGCTCCCTCAATGCTGGATACTCTCTGCTCCCTCATTGCTGGACTACCTCTACACCTGCTCTGCTGGACAACCTATCTGCTCCCTCACTGCTGGACACTTCACTGCACCCGCTCTGCTGGACAACTTCTCTGCTCCCTCACCGCTGGATACTCTCTCCACCTGCACCGCTGGACACCTCCTTGCACCCTCACTGCTGGACACCCCTCTTCACCTTCTCTGCTGGACACCTCTCTGCACCCTCACCCTCAGAGACAACCTCTCTGCTGCTTCCTGCAGCTGCTCGGGCTCCTCATCATGCTCAAATACTCAACTCTGCAACTGATTGGTCTCTTCAACAACTACATCCCACCCTGCATCCCAGTCATTAAACAGCTTAGACTTCTGCGTCGACCCCGTTTCATCCACAGAGGCTCTCGACGCAAGCTTGTTTACTTCAACCACGGACATTCCATTCCATCCATCTGCTCACTACCACGCTCTGCCCCCCCTCAACCGCGTCACCCCCCCATCCCAGCTGACCGCACGCACTGTCAACCGGGACAACCTCAGATCTCTCCAGCCTGCCCCCATCCCTCCACCCTCTCACAATGCCAACTTTGCCCTCCTCAACACCAGGTCGCTCAACAACAAAGCCCTTGCCCTCCATGAACTAATCCTTGACAACACTCTGGACTTCCTTCTGCTCACTGAAACCTGGCAACAACCCAATGTCTTCTTCTCCCTCAATCAAGCATCCCCACCTGGATTTAATTACATCTCCAAACCCCGCCCCTCCCGCCATGGAGGTGGCCTCGCTGTTATTTTCAACCAGAACTTTCGGATCACTGAACTCACCCTCATCAGTAGCATCATTTGAATTCCTCGCCTTCAAAGCCCTTTCCTCCATGACAGTCATCCTCATTTACCAGCCACCTAAACCAAACCCCTCCTTCCTATCTGACTTCACTGAACTCCTCACACTTGCCTCATCCATCTCCCCACGTCTGCTGCTACTTGGTGACTTAAATATTCACATGGACTCCCCCACCTGCAAGCTCGCATCTGAATTTGCCTTTTTACTTGACAACTTCTCTCTCACTCAGCACGTCACCTTTCCCACCCATGACAAAGGTCACATCCTTGACCTGGTCTGCTCCACAAATCAACCGGTACTCGACCTCCATCCATGCCTCTTCCCCCTCTCTGATCATAAGCTTATACGGTTCACCATCCCTTCTCCGACACCTCGCCCCCGCTTCCTCCGAGAAATCACCTTCCGTAATCTAAAATCCATCGATCCCCAACATCTCTCTGACCTGCTCTTCACCACTCTCCCCCTGGACTCAACCCATATCTCACCTGATGACCTCACAAACCATCTCAACTCCACCTTGTCTACCTCCCTTAACACTATGGCCCCCCTCAAAACAAGAACCGTAACTTTTAACACATCTTCACCCTGGTACACACCTGCACTTCGTAAGCTGAAACAGACTGGTCGCCGACTTGAACGACTCACAAAGAAATCATCTCTCACAGTCTACCATGAAGCTTACAAACTCCACCTCACTGCCTACAAAGATGCCCTCATTGCTGCAAAATCTGCCTACCTCTCCTCCATATTCACCGACCCCTGCCTTAACCACAGAACCCTCTTCTCCACAGTGGGCAACCTCCTCAAGCCTCGAGCCAACACTCTCCCTACCTCTATTCCGGCTCTCTGCAACTCATTCCTCCACTTTTTCGCTGATAAAATCAGCACCATCTATCAATCTTTATCCCCTGTACCCGACTCCCCAGCATCTACTCCACCACCTACCAAGGCTCCTCCTTTCAACATCTCCACTGACCTCCTTACCCCTCCTCCACACTGCTTCCTCTCCCAGTTTGACCTGGTCACCCCTACTGAAATCTCCAAACTCATCAGCTCTTCCAAACCCACTACCTGCTCCCTCGACCCTCTCCCCACTCCCCTGCTGAAGTCCTGCCTCCCCGGTCTCTGCCCCTACCTCACTAATCTCTTCAACTCCTCATTGTCCCAAGGAATTGTCCCCTCCGCTTTCAAAACTGCTGCTGTCACACCTATCTTAAAGAAACCTGGTCTTGATCCCTCCTCTCTCATTAACAACCGCCCAATCTCAAACCTCCCCTTTCTTTCAAAAACCCTGGAGCGTATCATTGCGTCACAACTTCATTCCCACCTCCTTGCGTATAACCTACTTGAACCCCTCCAATCTGGCTTTCGCCCCCTCCATAGCACAGAAACTGCTCTCCTCAAAGTCTTCAACGACCTCCTCACCTCTGCTGACACTGGTTCCCTCAACATCCTCATCCTCCTCGACCTGAGTTCAGCCTTCGATACAGTGAACCATAACATCCTGCTTACCAGACTTGGGGACCTTGGCATTGAAGGTTCTGCACTCAGCTGGCTCTGTTCCTACCTTTCCAACAGATCCCACTTCATCTCTCTCCATAACCACACCTCTGCTACAGCCACAGTCACCCAAGGCTCCGTACTCGGCCCCCTCTTCTTCATCAACTACATCCTCCCCCTTGGTCAGATACTCCGCCACTTCAACCTGGACTTCCACTGTTACGCCAACGACACCCAGAGCTACCTCGGCACCAAATCCCCCCACAACCCCCCCCCCCCCTCTCCCATATCAACTCCTGTTTGTCAGCTATAAAAACCTGGATGCAACATAACTTCCTCAAACTCAACAGCGATAAAACAGAATTCCTCCTCATAGGCTCCAAATCCACACTCAGCAAAATCAATAACCCCACTCTCACCATCGATGGCACCACTGTCTCCCCATCTCCCCAGGCCCGCAACCTTGGCGTGATCTTTGATTCCACCCTCTCCCTTGAGCCTCACACCCGCCATGTCATTAAAACCTCCTTCTTTCACCTCCGCAACATCGCCAAACCCAGACCCTCTCTCATACCTCCCGCTGTTGAAAGACTCATCCATGCCTTCATCTCCTCCCGACTGGACTACTGCAACTCACTTCTCCTTGGCATCAGCTCCACCTACATCAACCGACTACAACTGGTCCAGAACGCAGCCGCCCGACTCATCACCCATACCAAATCCTGGCATCACATCACTCCAGTCCTCAAACAACTTCACTGGCTTCCCATCTCCCACCGGATCACCTACAAAATCCTGGTCCTCACCTACAAAGCCCACCACCATCTGGCCCCCCCATATCTCACTGACCTCCTCTCCCCCTACCAACCCTCACAGTCCTTCAGATCCACATCAGCCGGTCTCTTCTCCATCCACAAGTCCAACCTCCGCAGTTTTGGGGACAGAACCTTCTCCAGGGCAGCTCCCAGGCTCTGGAACTCCCTCCCCCAACTGATCCGCAATTCCGTGTCCCTCTCCATCTTCCAGTCCCGCCTCAAGACCCATCTCTTCACCTCTGCCTATCCTTAGCCCCACGTCCCCCTCCCTTTTCATCTGTGCTTGAATTGCCTCATATTGTGTTTTGAATTGAATTCTGTCTTTAATTTGTGTACTAGTCATGTCTCTACTATTTATTTCATTCCGCTTACATGTTTTTCCTCTACCTGCTAAATTTTTGTAAGGTGTCCTTGAGATTCTTGAAAGGCGCCCATAAATAAAATTTATTATTATTATTATTATTAGTGAGAGACTTGGATAGAGTGGATGTGGAGAGGATGTTTCCACTAGTGGGAGAGTCTAGGTCATAGCCTCAGAATTAAAAGGACGTTCTTTTAGGAAGTCGATGAGAAGGAATGTCTTTAGTCGGAGGGTGGTGAATCTGTCGAATTCTTTGCCACAAAAGGCTGTGGAGGCAAAGTCAGTGGATATATCTAAGGCAGGGACAGGTAGATTAGTACGGGTGTCAGAGGTTATGGGGAGAAGGCATGAGAATGGGGTTAGGAGGGAGAGAAAGTTCAGCTATGATTAAATTGCGGAATAGACTTGATGGGCTGAATGGCCTAATTCTACTCCTATTCCCTCTGTCCTTATGACCTTATGGCTGAGAGCGAGGAGTGGCCCACGCTGCTGAGAGTGAGGAGGGCCGCCGAGAGTGTAGGTGGACCAGCGCCACCGAGATCTTTGAGAGTCGTCATGAGCAACCTGGCAGATGTGCTGCCTAGGTGAGGTCCGTTGTATGATTTTACCGGATTGTATTGCTACCAATTTACTACCACCTGGGCTCTTTGTGAAAGAAGATTTGTATATGAGACGCAGGTGGAAACAAGTACAATATATGGCAGCTCTTGTTTGGAAAAGGTGGACACAAGAATATTTGCCTCTAATCCATGAACGACAACGATGGTTGATAGTAAGAAGACATTTTATTCCAGGTGATATTGTTTTGGTGGTTGATTCTACTGCACCACGAGGTTCTTGGTTGATGGGAAGGATACTGGAGATCATGACAGACGTTAAAGGCTTGGTGCGTACAGTACAACTTCAGACTAAGCACAATGTCTTGGTAAGACCGATAACCAAGATATATCTGCTTCTAGACGGCAAAGTTGAAGATGGAAGAATCGCTGAATGCTAATGTATAATGCTTATTACTTTGTTTTTTGAGATATGTTAAGCTTTTATAGCTCCTTTTTTAATGCCTATTAGTAATTGCCTCGTTATATACTCAGCACAATTAGGGGCCGGTATGTAGGAGCCATTAAGCTTAAGTCAGTATTATAGCCATGTCTAACATTTTTAATATTTTAGTCTTTATCTGTCTGTATTTTGGTAGGTGGGATTTGATATGTAGTAGGGGTGTGTTCTTTTGTTAGAGGAGTCCCGCGCAGACTTGCAGATTAGAAGTTTTAGTTTGTGTCAGAGTATGAGGGGAGATAGTTTTCTACCATTATCATGACACATGTGTTACGAGTAGACATACCTTTATAAGAAGAAGCTTTTATATGATTTATATGATGTGAATGGAACAGCGATTAAGAACGGAAAGTTATGAGTTATTTCTTTGTTTTGTATTATTTCAATAAACGACTAATTAATCAAGAAACGACATCTGGAAGATTCATCTTTGTTGTCTTATGTGTGTTGTGAGTGCGTTAAAGCCCTGTCCCACGGTACGAGTTCATTCCAAGAACTCTCCCGAGTTTAAAAAAAATCAAACTCGTGATAAGCACGGAGAATGAACGTAGCGGGTACGTCGGATCTCGGGGAAGTCTCTTAGCGGCTTGTTACGCTAACGGCAGGTATTCGGGAAGACTCGCTAAGGGCAGGTAAGCTCGGGAAGACTCGTGAAGATTTTTCAACATGTTGAAAAATGTCCACGAGAGCCCCGAGTACCGACGAGTGGCCATTACCGTAAATCTCCGAGATCGAATCAGGGCAAACTCGGGAGAGCTCTTGGAATGAACTCGTACCGTGGGACAGGGCTTTTAGGCTATACCTTCAAATCATACTCGACAAATTAATGGCTATCGAAATTGGATTTTGAGAACGTTATTAAAAACCACCATTACAAACAGAGAATTTCACTGTACCTAGTTACATGTTGCAATAGAGCATCATGGATTCATTGAATCATTTACAATTTCATTGCAATGTGAAGAAAAACCAATGCAATCCATTGTAAAAAGAACAAGCTGCAAGTATGAAATTTCAATGTTCAACATTTCGGGACATGACAATTAAAGTCTATGCACTAATATTGCCTGATTTTTATACACTGAACTCATTTTTTCGTGTTTATTATGGTCAAGAGTCAAGAGAGTTTACTGTCATGTTCCCCAGATAGGACAATGAAATTCTTGCTTGCTGCAGCACGACAGAATATTTTAGGCATAAATACAGATCAGAACAGATCAGTGTGACCATATACCATCTATATTACTAACCCTCTGATCTTGACCGCTTTTGGCCCACTGTGCTGCGATTTTCGACAGAACGCCGCCACCTACGGCCGTCATGTTTGGTCACCTCGCTCAGAGCCCCTCTCTGCCTTAGGGGTGTGGAGGATTTTTCTCATCGATGAAAAATCAAAGAGATATTAATGTTTTGAAAAAAATCACCATTCCCTCTGCTGCCCCTGCAGGAGGGAGGGGGAGGGACTATAAAACCAGGAAGTGGTGTGCCTCACTTAGTCTCTGCAAGATGGATGAAGCCAAGGGTCACGTCTCTCTGAGCTCTGAATAACACTGAACAAATGTCGACACAACTGTGAGTACCCTTGGTACACAAAATTGCTGGGGAAACTCAGCGGGTGCAGCAGCATCTATGGAGCGAAGGAAATAGGCGACGTTTCGGGCCGAAACCCTTCTTCAGACTGTGAGTACCCTTAATGTGGTTTGAAAATGAAAATATGGGTTGTTTGAAGTAAAAAGGCACTGCCTGCAAATAGTTGTTTGGGTGATTTAGCTTGAAGTTGAAAGGCACTACTTACTGCAAATGGTGACTTGGGTGCTTTTGCTTGAAGTTGAAAGGCACTACTTACTGCAAATGGTAGCTTGGGTGCTTTGGCTTGAAGTTGAAAGGCATTACTTACTGCAAATGGTGACTTGGGTGCTTTTGCTTGAAGTTGAAAGGCACTACTTACTGCAAATGATGGCGGGTGCTTTGGCTTGAAGTTGAAAGGCACTACTTACTGCAAATGGTAGCTTGGGTGCGCTGGCTTGAAGTTGAAAGGCACTACTTACTGCAAATGGTGGCTTGGGTGCTTTGGCTTGAAGTTGATAGGCACTACTTACTGCAAATGGTGGCTTGGGTGCTCTGGCTTGAAGTTGAAAGTCACTACTTACTGCAAATGGTGGCTTGGATGCTTTGCTTGAAGTTGAAAGGCACTACTTACTGCAAATGGTGGCTTAGGTGCTTTGGCTTGAGGTTGAAAGGCACTACTTACAGCAAATGGTGGCTTGAGTGCTTTGCTTGAAGTTGAAAGGCACTACTTACTGCAAATGGTGGCTTGGGTGCTTTGGCTTGAAGTTGAAAGGCACTACTTACTGCAAATGGTGGCATGAAGTTGAAAGGCACTACTTACTGCAAATGGTGGCGTGGGTGCTTTGTTTGAAATTGAAAGGCACTACTTACTGTAAGTGATGGCTTGGGTGCTTTGGCTTGAAGTTGAAAGGCACTACTTACTGCAAATGGTGTCTTGGGTGCTTTGGCTTGAAGTTGAAATGCACTACTTACTGCAAATGGTGGCTTGGGTGTTTTGGCTTGAAGTTGAAAGGCACTACTTACTGCAAATGGTGGCTTGGGTGCTTTGGCTTGAGGTTGAAAGGCATTACTTACTGCAAATGGTGGCTTGGGTGCTTTGGCTTGAAGTTGAAAGTCACTACTTACTGCAAATGACGGCTTGGGTGCTTTGGCTTGAAGTTAAAAGGCACTACTGCAAATGCACTTACTTCCTGTTTGCACTGTATATTGATTTAAGATAAAATGCTACCACTTACGGCTGTGATTTTTGGCCATCTTACTCAGTCCCTCCTCCGCTGAGCAGGTGCAGAGAATTCTTCCCATGAATGAAAAATAAAAGTGTTATTAGTGTTTAAAAAATGTTGAGAATCTCTCTCCTGTCAATCACGCCCTGAAAACCACACCTTTTCCGGTGGGAGGGAGAGGGGTTATAAAACCCGGAAGTGTGGGTGTGACTCAGTCTCTGCATGATGGGGGGGGGGGGGGGGGGGGGGGAGATCATGACTCTGTCTGAGCTGTGAATCAACTGAACACACTGAATGTCTACTGAACTGTGAGTTTGGTGTTTTGTGTTGTTTTATGGTGGCTTCACCCTGCATGAAATGGTATGAAGCTGCATTTGAATTTGGTGGCCTTTGACCCTGCTTGAAGTGGAATGAAACTGCACTTGAATTTGCCGGCCTTGCACCCTGCTCATAGTGGTAAGAAACTGCACTTGAATTTGGTGGCCTTGCACCCTGCTTGAAATGGTAGGAACATGGATTTGAATTTGGTGACCTTGCACTCTGCTTGAAATGGAATTTCAAGGAATAGTCATGAGTCAACTTCCAGCCCACCAAACATGAGGTAGCTGCCAGCAGATCAGGCTTGAGGGACTTAGCTGCCACCCCAAGAACCCATATCAGCACTCCAGAAAGCTCCCCACTGGCCACCAATATTGGAATTGGTGGAGAGGTGGAATATTGCGCGGGGGACCAGCCCTCCCGTGTGAACATGGGACCCAACGGGTCCCACTTAGTCTAGTAGAATATATATATATATACACACATAAATACACAGATAAAGTGCAATAGGCTGTTATAGTTCATAGTTTGTTTGAGGTTATGCTTAATAGTCTGATGGCTGTGGGGAAGTACCTGTTCCTGAACCTGGATGTTGCAGATTTCAGGTTTTTACAGAGTAATGTGTTTACATTCCCGCTGTGCTGCTGCAAGCAAGAAATTCATTGTTCCATTCCGGGACATATGACAACATGTCATATGTCTTGACTATTGACTTTTTCCTTGTACATGTTCAAGACTTCCAGCCACATTTAAACCCTATCATGCAGCCATCCTACACATCCCCCGACCACGGGAGAGCAAAGGGAAGTGATTGAACTTTTTTTCGCCATTCATCACAGTGAGGAATGTGGGGGAGTTACTGTGGTGGATGTTTCTGTTAAAATGTGTTTTGTGTGTACTGTTGCTTTTTATTTGAATGACTGACTTGGCAAATGAAATTCCTCGTATGTTGCCAAAAAATATTTGGCTAATAAAGTATTGTTGTGATTGATTGTGATTGCGATTACGCGGAAATATCCCAATGCGAACCGGAAATTAATTGTGATCTTCATAAGTAAGTGATAGGAGCAGAATTAGGCAATTCGGCTTGTCAGGTCTACTCCGCCATTCATTGATGGCTGATCTATTTCTTCCTCTTAACCCCATTCTCCTGCCTTCTCCGCACGACACCTGGCACCCGTACTAATCAAGAATCTATCTATCTCTGCCTTAAAAATATCCATTGACGGCCCGCCATGCTGCAAATAACTGAAGTTGTGCGAATTTAGTTGAGAGAATGAAGAATGGATATGTAACTTTTGCAGTGGAAGTAATGTTCTTTTGAGACAAATTAACCTTGCACTATTCTTGCAAACTCAGAGGGCGAATTTAACTGCATCAATGAGCAACAGCCAGTTATGATGCATAAGTGCTTAATTATTACCATAATTATCATAATTACAACAGGAATAAAGTAGTTACACATCATAATACTTTTATTGCTGTTACGAAGCAATAGTGGGTAACTATTAAAGATGAAATATGAATTTTAACTCTGGCTATCATAATCTGTGAGATGCACTTAATCAAAGCACTCTGCAGAAATTCCAAATCTGGAGAGAAACTATAAATTTCAGCTGAATGCATTGTATCATTTCTTACTCCTTATGACAATGTCAAGATCGCTCTGTCGTTTTTAAAACTTTTTTATGTTTAGTTCAGTTTAGAGATACAGTGCGGAAACAGGCCCTTCGGCTCACCGGGTCCGCGCCAACCAGCGATCCCCGCACATTAACACTATCCTACACCCACTAGGGACAATTTTTACATTTACCAAGCCAATTAACCTACAAACCTGTACGTCTTTGGAGTGTGGGAGGAAACCGAAGATCTCAGAGAAAAACCACGCAGGTCACAGGGAGAACGTACAAACTCTGTACAGACAGCACCTGTAGTCGCGATCGAACCTGGGTCTCCGGCGCTGCATCCGCTGCAAGGCAGCAACTCTACCGCAGCGCCACCATGACCGCCCTTGTCTTCATCTATTTCAGAATACACCTTTGGATTGCTGTTCCTATCACTCATCTTTATGCTAGATATGTCCCTAAAATTGCTTTAATATCAATAATGGATCCTTGTTTTTCAGTGGAACAACTAAATATCTTGGAAAAACAATTCAAAACAGTCCTCTTGTGTTTACCCTGAGAAATAAATAGATCGCATCATTCACCATCCCATTTCCACACTGATCTTTCTGTCGTGGGCCTCCTCCATTGTCAGAGTGAGGCGAAAGGCAAATTTGTGCAGCAGCACCTCGTATTTCGATTGGGCAGCTTCCAAACCCAGAGGTATGAATATTGATTCCTCTAACTTCAAGTAACCCTTGCATCCCTTCTCCCTCATTCCTCGCCATCGTACTAGTTTCACTGTCATCCTGCTGAGTTTCCCTGTTTGCATTCTCTGTTATCACCTTCCCCACAGCCAATAATGTGGGCTCCACCATTCCATGATCATCGTTGATGGCTTTGATCTGTCTTTTTGCATATTTTTCATTCATTTGTTTCATGTACCTTTTCATATCTCTCAGTTCCATCTCCCCTGACTCTCAGTCTGAAGAAGGGTCTCGACCTGAAACGTCACCTACTCCTTTTCTCCAGAGATGCTGACCCACTGAGTTACTCCAGGTTTGTATGTCCATCTTCAGTGTAAACCAACATCTGCAGTTCCTTCCTCTGCATCACTCTGCTGGGATCACTCATCACTCTTAGTAGGGCTATTTATTCTTACATGTTTCTGATATCCATCAGTTTTGCTATGCACTTAGTTGCAATCTAGACGTCAAGTGGAACAAAAGCCAACATAATCTGGTGCAATGGTTTTTCTCTTTTAAGATATATTTTATAACTGGTAGTTGGTGGCAATAATCCATGGGCCACCAACATAGGGCACTTAACTTGTGATACATTAGTATTTCATCCATTATTTATTAAATTGTATAAATACTGTTTGAACCAATGCTGGACTTGAATTTATGTTTGGAAGTTGGTGCAAGTGAATTTTATCCCAACCAAATCACAAGTTAGACTTCAGACTTTAGAGATACAACTTGGAAACAGGCCCTTTGACCTACCGAGTCCGCGGTGATCAGCGACTAACCCGTGCACTAGTTCTATCCAACACACTAGGGACAATTTATAATTTCTATCACAGCTAAATTAACCTACAAACATATATGCCTTTGGAGGAAACTGAAGCACCCTGTCAAAACCTACGTGGTCACAGGGTGAAAGTACAAACTTCATAGAGACAGCACCTATAGTCGGGATTGAACCTGGGACTCTAGCACTGTAACTCTAATAGCTCTACCACTACACCACTGTGCCGTCCCTATAATTGGGTTCTTTGTTCATGTGTATCGCACTTTGGCTAATCTGATTAGTTTCCTCTGTTTGTTTGGTATGCAAGTTCTGATACCACCAGATACCCTATTTTGCTATCACACATGCATTTCTGGTTTGCCTGTGGAACTCTGAACAGTGACACAAGGAACTGCAGATGCTGGAATCTTGCATAGACCATAAAATGCTGGTGTAAATCGGCGGGTCCGGCGGCATCTCTGGAGGACATGGAAAAGACATGCCACGGTGGCGCAGCGGTAGAGCTGCTGCCTTACAGCGCTTGCAGCGTCGGAGTCCTGAGTTCGATCCTGACTATGGGTGCTGTCTGTACATAGTTTGTATGTGGCCATGTAGGTTTTCTCCGAGATCTTTGGTTTCCTCCCACACTCCAAGGATATACAGGTATGTAGATTAATTGGCTTCCTGTATGTGGAAATTGTCCCTAGTGTCTGTAGGATACTGTTAATGTGCACGGATCGCTGGTCAGTGCAGACTCGGTGGGCCGAAGGGCCTGTTTCCGCACTGCATCTCTAAACTAAACTAAACTATTCATGTTCTCCACAGATGCCCCTGATGCATGAAGATGGCCAGGTGAGAAGAGGAATGTGAAGGATCCTGGGACGCCACTGGATCTGCCACTGCTCCATAAGACCTCGTACATGGACCGGACTTTGGAAATGGCACCAAATCTGGCCACTCGAAAACATTTGACAATATAGCACTGAAGATAGACACAAAATGCTGAGGATCACCCCATCTCTTGATGTCTCATTTTCACACCTTATCCTTCCTTATGTCTGTGTCTCCCTCTCCCCTAACTCTCAGTCTGATGAAGGGTCTCGAACCGAAATGTCACCCATTCCATCTATCTAGAGATCCTGCCTGTCCCACTGCATTACTCCAGCATTTTGTGTCTATCTTCGGTGTAAACCAGCATCTGCAGTTCCTCCCTGACAATAAGGCACTGTTGACCTCCAGTGTTACTCCAGCACTTTGCGTTCCACCCACCCTGAACAGCGTGGGGAACTCACACCTAAGCTGCCCTTGGCTAGTGAGTTCATCTTAAGTTAAAAGCAGTCCAATCTTATTTAGCCAATTGCTTGGAAACAACATCCATCCTCCAGCTGATAGATGCTTCTTTGAGTAGCTTCCTTAATATTTTCTTCATTCAACTGCACCACTGCTACAAGCATTCTTAACTGTTCCTGATTTGTGTCCAACCATTCCTACCGATATATGATCCAAAATGCAATCAGCACTTATCTGATTTATACATTCATAAGTCACAGGAGCGCAATTAATAGTTAAACTCAGTTTACAAACTGAAATGAGCTGTGGGCTGCAACAGTTCATAAGTTCTGGGAGGTGAATTAGTCTACTCCACCATTCAATCTTGGATGTTCTATCTCTCCCTATCAATCCCATTGACCACCAGGGGCGCCGTACGATTGGCAGCCCCGCCAAGTCTTTTTTTCCCCATCTTTAAATTTTTTTTTAGTGTGTGTTAAAAGTCCATGTAAATGTTCTCCGGTTTGTTTTATGTGGGGGGAGGGGAGGGGTCGGGGGAAACTTTTTTCCAGCTTCTTACCTTACCGGAGATGCAACTAATTTTTGGATCGCATTCTCCGGTTGCTCTGCGGCCTACCATCGATGGAGCTGGAGGCCTCCTAGGACTGGCCTTGGGCCCCACCGTGGGGCGTGGACTTACATCGGGGTCGATCCCTTGCCTGGGATCGCCTCAACCGTGGTCTGCGGTCTTTACATCGGGAGCTCGCAGTTTCGGGAGAGGAGCTGATACAGGAGCTGATCGCCTCAACGCGGATGGCCCACCGCCTGCAACGGAAGTCAAGATCATCCCGTCATCCCCGACCGTGGGAGACCAAAGGGAAGAGATTGAACTTTTTTCGCCTTCCATCGCAGAGAGGAATGTGGAGGAATCTCTATGATGGATGTTTATGTTAAAATGTGTTTTGTGTGTTCCGTTGCTTTTTATTGGTAAATGGCAAATGAAATTCCTCGTATGTTGCAAAACATACTTTGCTAATAAAGTATTATTGTGATTGTGATTGTGATTGATTCTCCTCTCTTCTCTCCTCTCATACCGGAGGAGGCGCTGTCCTGAACGGCTGCCTGTCCTGCAGCTGTCCGTTTTT
This sequence comes from Amblyraja radiata, assembly GCF_010909765.2. NCBI lineage: Eukaryota > Metazoa > Chordata > Chondrichthyes > Rajiformes > Rajidae > Amblyraja > Amblyraja radiata. Next base: position 107,714,277 of record NC_045959.1, on the reverse strand, counting down.
TCCCCTTCTTTTTTATTATTTTTAGTTCGTTAAGTGTCCAGTCAGGGGGTCTAAATCTTTTATGTGTGGGGGGTGGTGGGGGGGAAGGGGGAAACTGCTTTTCTAAGTCCCTACCTGGTCAGAGGGGTTGCCTTCCTCCGAGCAGCGTCATCGACCTGTCCTCGCAGCCTACCAGCGGGTCCTGGAGCGACGTTTCCCTGAGGGGCCTGGCCAGAACGTCAGCGTTGGCGGCGGCGGCGCAGAACATCGGCTTTGGCGGCAGTGCAGCGCTGGAGCGCTATTGCGGAGCGGGCGATGCCTTTCCTGGGTCGCCGCGCTGGGACTCCAGTATGCTTGGTACCGCCGGGGAAAACATCGTGGAGCCGCGGTTCTGCGGAGCGGCCAGCTGCGACGTTGAACTTACATCTCGCCGAGATCACCAGTGTGCGGAGCTCCGTCTGGCGTGGCCTGTTGGCTTGGAAGCCGCAGGCTCCGGTGGGAAGGCGGCTGTTCCTGGCACCCCAAGCTGCTGGGGGTTCTCCCAACGCCGGAGTACCATCACCCGGCGAGAACATCGGGCGCCGTGGCGGCGACTGTGGAGGCCTCAATAGGCCCGACTATGGGTGGACAAGAGGATGGGGACTGGACTTTGTGCCTTCCCCCACAGTGGGAATCACTGTGGGGGGATGTTTTGGTGTTGAATTTCTTTATGAATACTGTGTTGTATTTTTATTAGTGTGCTGCAAGGACATCAGAATTTCCCCTGAATAAGGGGATTAATAAAGTATTTATCTATCTTCTCTCCACAATATTTGACTAATCAAGTATCTGTTAATCTCAGCCGTAAAAAATATCCATTGACGCCCTCCACAGCCGTCTGTGGCAATGAATTCCACAGATTCACCACCCTCTGGTTAAATAAATGTCCTCCACATCTCCTTTCTTAAGGTAAGTTTTTTTATTCTGAGGCTGTGCCTCCTGGTCCAAGACTCTCCCACTAGTGGAAACATCCTCTCCTCATCCACTCTATCCAGGACTTTAACTATTCGGTAAGTTTGAATGAGGTCACACCTCAGCCTTCTAAACTCCACTGAGGACATGCCCAGTGCCGTCAAACGCTCAACATATGTTGATTTGCAGACTCCCAAAATTATGGACTTGGTTCCGGAAAATAAAACCGGGATGTGCTCGCTGTGCAGATGCTGGAAAGTTTCTAACTCATCGTCACTTGTATCCAAGATTTTTAGATGTTCTGCTGTTCAGCATGCAGCCCATGAAAACGTGGAAACATGCAGAACCTTGACTTGATAGCTGCCTGGCATCTGCTGGATAGGCAGCATCTCTGGAGAGAAGTAGTGGGTGATGTTTTGGGTCAAGAGGGTCTTGACCCAAAACGTCACCCATTCCTTCTCTCCTGAGATGCTGCCCGTCCCGCTAAGTTACTCCAGCACATTTCGCCTGGCATTTGCTTCCTGGTTGACTTCCATGGTTGCACTTCACTTTCCTGAGGCTTCCAGCCACCTCAAAGCCTTGCTGCTGTGCTTGTTGCATCAGATGGAATGACTGTGCACGGTCTATATGTCACGTAGCACAGACTGAGGCCCTCACATGGAATATTTCATACCATCAGAAGGACATTTCTGTTAAATGCCTGTAAGCTCATAGTCATAGAGTCTCTGAGACATACAGCATGGAAACAGACCCATCGGCCCACTACCTCCACACCTACTTTCAACTAAACACACACTAATCCCATTTATTGCTCTTCAAACTCCCATCAACGTTCCCAAATTTTACCACTCACCTGCAAGCCAGGGGCAATTTACAACAACCCATTAACCTGCTGACCTGGACATTGTTGGGATGTGGGAGGCAACCAGAGCAACAATCAACAAACAACATTTATTGTCACATACACCAATTGGTGTAGTGAAATTTGAGTTGCCATTTGCAGCACACCAATAAAAATAAGACACAACATTAAAGAAGAATTTAACTCCAAACATAAAAACATCCCCCCACAATGGTTCCCACTGTGAGGGAAGGCACAAAGTCCAGCCCTCTTCCCCTTGTTCACCCATGGTCGGGCCTATTGAGGCCTCCGCAGTCGCCGCAACGGCGGCCCGATGTTACAGGCCCTCTCGCTGGATGATGGAGCACCGGCGTCGGGAGAACACTCTCAGCTGCTTGGAGTGTCTGGAACGGCTGCTTCCTACCCGAGACCACATGATCACTGGGAGAACATGCAAACTCCACACAGAGCAGCGCTGGGGGTTAAGATCTAACCCAGGTCTTCAGAGGCTGCAGCTCTTCCAGATGTGCCACTGTTCTACCCTATTGTTATGTTGATTAGTTTAGTTTAGAGATACAGTGTGGAAACAGGCCCTTTGGCCCACCGAGTCTTCACTGACCAGCGATCCCCGCACACTAGCACTATACTACACACCAGGGGCAATTCACAACAATACTAAGCCAAATAACCTACGAAACTGCACGTCTTTGGAGTGTGGGAGGAAACCGGAGATCCTGGAGAAAACCCCATGCAGGTCACGGGGAGAATGTACAAACTCTGTACAGACAAGCGCCCATGGTTAGGATCGAACCCAGTTCCCTGGAGCTATAATGCAGCAACTTTACTGCTGCACTACCGTGCTGCCCAAAAACTATTGCCTCTGCTTATTTTTATCATCATTTTGTAAAGTTTTCCGCTACTTTTCCTTATTTGTAGATATTTGAACTTTTTTATTACTCTTTTAGACTTTTCTTGAACAGGAGTATTACATTTTGCAATTTTCTAATCCATTGGATCCTTACAGAATTTTAGAAATTTTGAAAGGTCAAAACCAATTACTGTTTTCTTTACAAACATGTCTTTAGAAACCCCAGGATGGATATCTGCAAGGGCATGGGACAATAGTCTTCAGTACTATTAATTTTATTTCATATTTTCTTTCTGGTGATAGTCATTGTTTTAAGATCCTTTTGCCCATGGATATTATTTTATCTTCTTCCAGGAAGATGGATCCAAAATACTCGTTCAAAGTCTCCACCATATCCTTATTCCTCACCATTAATTCCCCGAATACCATAGAGACATGGAGTCATACAGCATGGAAACAGATCATTTGCTCTAAATTGTCCATACTGACCATGATCACCTATCTATACTTGTCCCATCTGTCCATGTTTGGCCCACTGACCTCTAAACGTTTCCTAGCTATGCACAGTATATGTCCAAATGTCTGTCAAATGAGAAGATTTACGAGGATGTTGCCAGGACTAGAGGGTCTGAGCTATAGGGGGAGGTTGAGTAGGCTGGGACTCTATTCCTTGGAGCACTGGAAGATGAGGTGTGATCTTGTCGAGGTGTATAGAATCATGACAGGAATGGATCGGGTAGGTGCACAGAGTCCCTTGCCCAGAGTAGGTGAATTGAGGACCAGAGGACATAGGTTTAAGGTGAAATGGGGAAATGATTTAATAGGAATCAGAGGAGTAACATTTTCTCACAAAGGGTGGTGGCTGTATAGAACAAGTTGCCAGAGGAGGTAGTTGAGGCAGCGACTATCCCAATATTTAAGAAACAGTTAGACAGGTATATGTATAGGACAGGTTTGGAGGTATATGGGCCAAATGCAGGCAGGTGGGACTAGTGTAGCTGGGACATGTTGGCCGGTGTGGGCAAGTTGGGCCAAGGGGCCTGTTTACACACTGTATCACTCTCTGACTATGACTCTAAATGTTTTTTTTAAATCATTCTTGCACCAAATGTTATTCTTGGATTAAACGTTATTCCCTTCATCCTGTATTTGTGCATCGTGGATAGCCTGATTGTAATCATATAGTCTTTTCACTGACTGGCTAGCACAAAACAAAAACGGTTTTCACTGTACCTCGGTAACAATGTACATATAACAATGATAAACTAAACTATAGTTTCCCTTTCCCTTTCTCGAAAGCTTCCCGCCGGGTCGCAGCTTCAGACTGGGAACGCTGCCTGAGGCCTTTTTCGAGGTGCTGCAGTCTCGATGCCTCTGGGATGACCGTGGAGAAGCCTGGGTCGGACCCTGTCGGGTCGGAGCCCAGGCCATCGGAGCCGGCGGCTGGTGTCCGGGCCAGTGCCACAGAGGCCTCAGGAGAGAACCGGCCAGCGTTAGTGGAGAGGTCGGCGTGTCGGCCCATTATGGCACCGAACGACGGAAAAGACGGACATGTGAAGTAAGGACGTCGCTGCTGAGGGAAGGAACGAAGGAGGATCTGCCGTAGGAGGACCTGGCGTGGGAGGACCTGGCGTGGGAGGACCTGGCGTGGGAGGACCACTATGAGGGGGAGGGGAGACGAACAATAGACGATGGAGGACTCGGTGTGGGGGGACCGCCGTGAGTGAGGGGGGAGGGGAGAGGAGGGGGAGAACAAAGGGGGAACTTGCGCGGGTGGGGAGGGGTGGAATTTGTAACTTTGTAAACGTATGAGCAACTATTGCATACCTTGGCAAGGTATGTAAGCAAAGAATTTCATTGCGACTTGTCACGTGCAACAATAAAGTTTTCATTTATTCATCATAAACTAAACTGGTCACAAAAAAAAATCACTTTAATCGCGAGAGATAATTTTCCTTTGACTTATCTCTTCCCTTTTATCTGCTTGCTGAAGCTTTTATTGTCTGATATATTCTTTTGTCAGGTTCCAATTACATACAATTTCTCTTCTTTTTATAGTGATTCTTTGTTGGCATGTAAAATCTTCCTACTCTTCTGACCGACCAATACTCTTCAGAGTATGTGGAACTTTTCTTTCAACAGTGAATTATCCTCCTTGTAGATTTAAAAAAAAATCTGAATGAAATGCATCTTTGTTTGAGAAATGAATTCTCTAAAATTCTACAGTTCCTTCTCATTCAAAACTTGAAATTTGACTAATTTGAACCTGTTGATTATGTGCAAATGATGCGTATTTTAATGAAACGGCAAGAAATTGATGAGGCAGACAGAGGCAGAAATACTTCATCCTCAGCACCAATCAGTACGGGAGCATCTCAAGGCTGCATGCTCAGCCCCCTGCTTTACTCACTCTATACCCATGACTGTGTAGCTGGACACAGTGCGAACTCCATCATCAAGTTTGACAACAACACCACTGTTGTTGGGCGAATTACAGATGGTGATGAATCAGACTATAGAAGTGAGATCAACCAATTGAGCAAATGGTACCATCACAACAGCCCGGCTCTCAACATCAGTAAGACCAAGGAACTGATTGTGGACTTTGGAAGGGGAGGGATTAGGACCCACAATCCTATTTATATCAATGGGACGATGGTGGAGAGGGTCAAAAACTTCAAATTCCTGGGCTTGCATATTTCCGAAGATCTTTCCTGGACCCAACTGATTCAATTATAAAGAAGGCACATCAGCACTACTTCCTGAGAAGATTACAGAGATGCGGTATGTCAGAGAGGATTTTCTTCTACAGGTGCACAGTAGGGAGCATACTGACTGGTTGCATCATGGCCTGGTTCGGCAACTTGAACGTCCAGGAGCAGAAAAGACTGCAAAAGGTTGTGACTACTGCCCAGTCCATGACCGACTCTGACCTCCCCACCATCGAAGGGATCTATCGAAGTCGCTGCCTCAAAAAGACAGCCAGCATCATCAAAGACCCACACCATCCTGGCCACACACTCATTTCACTATTGCCATCGGGAAGAAGGTACAGGAGCCTGAAAACTGTAACGTCCAGATTCAGGAACCGCTTCTTCCCTACAGCCATCAGGCTATTAAACACGACAACAAATAAACTCGGAACTACAACAGACTATTATTATTATTGTTATTGCACTATATTTGTTTATTTATTGAGTATGTCTGCATGTATATATATACACACACTGAACTTTTTTTCTCCAGTTATGTACAATGTTTACATATTCAGTCGTGCTGCAGCAAGCAAGAATTTCATTGTCCTATCAGGGACATATGACAATAATACTCTTGACTCTTGATCATTTCCATTAGAAAACCTGCTCAACACGAAACAGAACGTACCACTTGCGGGCGCAATGGACCTTAGTGTGACTTAATGTATTCCAGTATCATTTATACACATAATGACTTAATCACTGTAGGTCATCTTTCACCTTTGTTTTACTGAGAGAAATGAGAGCAATAAAACTAAAGCTACAAACTTCATTTTTTAATAGACAATTACAGAAAATAGCAAAGCCTACAGCAAGTTGGCTAGGAGACGTGAAGTCAAGAACCATGATAAAGACATTGATGTGCTGGTGCCAAGAGTGCCCTTGCCTCCAATGTCGCTGCTCTGCGTACTTCTCCAAGCTGTCTTTCAGGCAACTGACGTTCAGCCAAAAAGTTACCAATATTGCATTGGGATCCAAGTCCACAGTTCCAGGAAAGTACAAACACGGTGGTACTTTCTGTATAGAGTTTGTACATTCACCCTGTGACAGTGTGGGTTTCCTCCAGGTGCTCCGGTTTCCTCCCACACTCCAACGACGTACAGGTTTGTTGTTTAAATTGGCTCCGGTAAAAAATTGTAAATTGTCCCTAGTGTGGAGGATAGTGCTAGTGTACTGGGGTGATCTCTGGTTGATGTGGACTCGGTGGGCCGAAGGCAGAAATACAGCTGTTTCTGCGCTGTATCTCTGAAGACTAAAGAATAAGGACGAGGAAATAGAGTGGTAAAGAAAGTATATGGTATGCTTGCCTTCATCGTCGGGGCAATGAGTACAAGAATGAGGAAGTCATGTTGCAGCTTTATAAAACTTTGGTTAGGCCCATTTGGACTATTGTGTGCAGTTCAGGTCGCCTTATCACAGGAATGACGGAGGTTTTGAAGAGGATGCAGGGCAGATTGACCAGGATGCTGCCTCGATTTAATGGCATTTGGTATAAAGAGAAGTTGGTCAAACTTGAATTGTTTTCTCTGGAGTGTCAGAGGTTGAGGGGAAACCAGATAAAATTATGCTAAATATTCAACAACCTTTCTCTTGAGTGGAATCGTCAAATTTTAGAAGACATAGGTTTAAGGTCAGAGGGAGAAAGTTTAAAAGAAATGAGGGGGGATCTTATAGAAACATATAAAATTATAAAATGACTGGCCAAGCTAGATGCAGGAATGTTCCCAATGTTGGGCGAGTCCAGAACCAGGGGCCACAGTCTTAGAAAAAAAGGGAGGTCATTTAAGAATGAGGTGAGAAAAAACTTTTTCACCCAGAGAGTTGTGAATTTAAGGAATTCGATGCCACAGAGGGCAGTGGAGGCCAAGTCACTGGATGGATTTAAGAGAGAGTTAGATAGAGCTCTAGGGGCTAGTGGAGTCAAGGGATATGGGGAGAAGGCAGGCACGGGTTATTGATAGGGGATGATCAGCCATGATCACAATGAATGGCGGTGCTGGCTCGAAGGGCTGAATGGCCTCCTCTTGCACCTGTTTTCTATGTTTCTATGTGTGACAAGGATTGTTTTTTCATAATGAGGGTGGTGAGTGCCTGGAATCATGGTGGAAGCAGGTACCATAGTGGTTTTAAAATGCACAAGATGAGGCCAGGAATGGAGGGATATACATCACATGCATGCAAAAGGAATTTGATTAATTTGACATCAAGTTTGGCACAAACATTGTTGGCTGTAGGGCCTATTCCTGCGTTATACTATATTCTATGTGAATAAGTTTAAGATCATAGGGAATTGTGTGTTAAATGCAATAACAGATTAAGACAATAAGAAATTAATATAATTTGTTAATGCTATTAAATATGAAAGGAATATTAAGATGTATTGCTTTGTTAGCCTTGAGGTGTAAATGCTGTAAAGCAGATGCACTGCCTTGACCAGTTTTATCATGGACAAGTACAGGTTAAAGTTGGGAATTCAGGTACAGGTGACAATTAGGCTATCAGGTACAGGTTAAATTCAGCTGAAGGGAGATGCAATGTGTATGACCAGTCTGCTGTATTTTTATGCCCAAGGACATTTTCTTAGTTTAGTTTGGTGTAGAGATACAGCACAGAAACAGGCCCTTTGTCCCACCAAGCACGCACTGGCCAGTGATCCCCGTACATTAACACCATCCCACACCCACTAGGGACAATTTACACTCATACCGAGCAAATTAACCTACAAACCTGTACGTCTTTGGATTGTGGGAGAAAACCAAAGATCTCAGAGACAACCTACGCGGTCACGGGGAGAACGTAGAAACTCCATACAGACAGCACCCGTAGTCGGGATTGAACCGGGGTCTCGGGTGCTGCATGGCTGTAAGGCAGCAACTCTACCGCTGAGCCACCATACCTAGAAAAGAGAGAAAGCAATAAAGGCAATTACTGTGCACAGGATCTCATAAAAATTGAGATGATTTATATCTTATAAGCAATTAAACTCTGACATCAATATTTAGTTAATTACTATCTAGTAGATACATGTCAATTTATTGATGTTACTGGGGATTCATTCACAGGTTAGGAAAGTTGGATTGCCCAAAGTGTCACAGAGTCATAGAGTCATACAGAGTGGGAACAGGCCCGTCAGCACAACTTGCCCACACCAGCCAACCAGTCCCACCTGCCTGCGTTTGGCCCATATCCTTCTAAACCTGTCCTATCCATGTACCTGCTTAAAGGGCCTGTCTCACTTACGCAACTTTTTCGTTGACTGCCGGCACTTGTCATAGGTCGCCGAAATTTTTCAACATGTTGAAAATTCAGCGGCAACCAGAAAGATGCTCCGACTCTTTGGGTGACTAGGAGACTACTCACGACCATACAGGTGACACCCTGGCGACATGTTGCGGGGTGAAGCCTGTATGGTCGTGAGTAGTCGCCCAAAGAGTCGTACCTTGTTCTGGCCACCGCTGGATTCTCAACATGTTGAACATTTTCGGTGACCCGTAACGAACTATGACGGGTGCCGGCAGTCGCTGAAAAAGTCGCGTAAGTGGGTCAGGACCTTATGTCTTTTGATTGTGGGAGGAAACCGACAACCAACGGTGAAAACCCACGCAGTCAGTGGGAGAACATACAAACTCCGTACAGACAGCACCCATAGTCGGGATCGAACCCGGGTCGCTGGCGCTGTCAATGCTGTAAAGCAACAAATCTACCGCTGCGCCACCATGCCACCAGTTAATGTTAAATGTTAGGTCATTTTTATCTTCTCTGATTCAAATTGCCAAATTGCCAACAATGTCAATTTAGAAGGCATTTTGTGGAATACTTGTTCATAAATTTTTGGATTTTTCAGCTGGTGGTGAAAGTAGACTTATTCCCGCAGCATCTGAATTCAGATCGCAGACCTAAACTCTCCTTTCAAATGAATACATGGAAAGGATTGGGATTCCAAAAGGATTCATCATTGGCTAAACATGCTTTTCAATGTCAGAGATCCATAAAACCATAAGACATAGGAGCAGAAGTTGGTCATTCAGCTCATTGAGGCCACTTCGCCATTCAATCATGGCTGATCTATTTTTCCCTCCCTAATCAAGAACCTACCAATTTTTGCTTTAAAACTACCCAATGACTTCGCCTCCACAGCCGTCTGTGGCAACGAATTTCACATTCATCACCCTCTGGCTGCGCCACTCTGCCGCTCCCAATACTTAGGAGTGGCACAGAGGTGTAACGGTAGAATTGCTGCCTTACAGTGCTTATAGCGCCAGAGACCCATGTTCGATACCGGCTATGTGTGCTGTCGGTACTGAGTTTCCACATTCTCCCCGTGACTACGTGGGTTTCCTCCGACATCTTCGGTTTCCTCCCACACTCCAAAGACGTACAGGTTTGTAGGTTAATTGGCTTGGTATAAATGTAAATTGTCCCTAGCGTGTGTAGGGTAGTGTTAATGTGCGGGGACCGCTGGTCGGTGCAGACTCGGTGGGACGAAGGGCCTGTTTCCGCACTGTATCTCTAAACTAAACTAAACTTTGGACTTTTTGAGTAGGAGAAAATCTGAGGCAGGCTTCATTAAGATACTTTGTTGCCCGTTATTTGGCTAAACTGCTCCAAGGCTTTGCTATCTCTCTCAAGCTTGTGTTGCACAGAAATGGGCACAATAAGCCAGTTGAATCTTAACAAATTGATTATAAAATGTTGACCACTTACATTGTGACAATTTCAGATAGTGGATGAAAAACTGAATTTATGAATAATACATATTAATTATATTCATTATATCATGAATTCTGGAACTAAAACTTTCACTATTACCAATATTGTTATATTAGTTAATCTTAATTAAAGATTTAACTATCATAACAATATTGGTTATTGTGAAAGCAATATCATAATCACAATTCTGTTAAAGATTTATTGACTTATTGTCTTTCTGCACACAATTGACATCAGAAGAGATCAATCACCACGTTTTTCCTTGACTAAACCAAAATTACAAAATATTCTCAGTGGTGTGTGCCTGCATTATTGCAGCAATTGAATTACTTTCCAGTTCAATTGTATTTCCGACACACTCACATTTACACATATCAAACATCATGAAAAACCAAAATGTAGACATAAAAAGGTGGAGTAACTCAGCGGGTCAGACAGCATCTCTGGAGAAGAGGAATATGTGACGTTTCGGGATGAGACCCTTCTTTAGACTGAGAGTCAGGGGAGATATAGATGGTTTATAGGGATGTAGAGATTCATACTGTAGAACAAACGAATGAAAGATATGCAAAAAAGTTATGATGATAAAGGAAACAGGCCATTATTAGACACTAAATGCTGGTGTAACTCAGCAGGACAGGCAGCATCTCTGGATAGAAGGAATGGGTGACATTTCTGGTCGAGACCCTTCTTGGTCTGAAGAAGGGTCTCGACACGAAACGTCATCCATTCTTTCAATACAGAGATGCTGCCTGCCCAGCTGAGTTACTCTGGCATTTTGAGTCTATCTTCGGTGTAAACCAGCATCTGCAGTTCCTTCCTACACAAACAGGCTGTGTAGTTAGCTGTGGGCTAGGTAAAACGAGTTGCAGACAATGAGACTCATCAAGACGAATTTGAACCACCTGGAGGCGCCAGCAATGGCTGCCTCGCCAACAGTCTGTCTGTCCCTTCCTTCTCTGTTGTTTTATAGTATGTGTTAAATGTATGTTTGAGTGTTCTTCAGTTGGTTTTATGCGGGGGGGGGGGGGGGGGTGGGATGAAGGGGGTTGGGGGAAACTTTTTTTTAATCTCTTACCTCGACGGAGATGCAGTTTTTTTCCGTATCGTATCTCCGCCCGCACTGCAACCTAACATCGTGGAGTTGGCGGCCTTGGCTGGAGACTGACTTTGGGAGCTCCAACCGCGGGGGCCTGCGGGCTTAACTTCACGGAGCTCGGTTGAGTTGACTACCATCGCCCGGTGGGGTAACAACATATCGTCTCAGTGCAGAGGGAGAATGAGGAGGGAAGAGACAGTAACTTTAAGACTTTTGCCTCCATCACAGTGAGGAGGTGCCTGGTGAACTGTGGTGGAGGTTAATTTGTGTTTATTGTGTGTTTTGTTGTTTATTATTATAACTATGGCTGCAGGCAACGACATTTTGTACAGACCGAAAGGTCTGAATGACAAATAAAGGGTCTAATCTAATCTAATCTATCCCTTTGCCAGGGATCGACCTCTGAGCTCCAATCGCGGGACTTTAGCATCGTGGAGCTCACGGTCTCTGGTTAGAGACCGACTTCGGGAGCTCCAAACCGCAGGTGCTTCGACCACCCCGACGCGGCAGCTTAGATCGCCGGCTGCGGGAGCTTCGATCAACCCGACAGATGGTTCGACTGCCACGACAATGGGAGAAATAAAAGGGAAGAAGATTAGACTTTATTGCCTTCCATCCCAGTGAGGAATGTGGGGAATCCGCTGTGGTGGATGTTTATGGTAACTTTTATGTCGTTGTGTGATTTGTTGCTTTTTTTTAGTATGGCTGTATGGTAATACGAATATCACTGTACTTTAATTGGTACACATGACAATAAAATACCTTTGAAACCTTTGAAAGCTAGTACGTCTTATGTGGGGGAGTGATGGAGAGAGAGGGGATGCAAGGGTTACTTGAAAAGTTCGGGAAATTATGAAACACTTACTTTTAGCTAAACAAAGAACAAACAGCTTGAGGAACTGCATCTATGGAGGGAAATAGATAATTAATCTTTCAGGTACTGACACCACATAAGGATTCATGCATTCACAGGTGTTGCTTGACGTTGAGTTCTGACTATATATTCTTCACTCTTGAGTCATGCATGTGTAATGTCTTTTGTGTATATTACTCTCAACTCAGATTCCATGCTGCGAAATTCATTTTTTTGAGGGATAGGAAGTTAATGATTCCCTTTCTCCAACATGCTGCCTGACCTGCTGAGTTACACCAGCATTTTTAGTGCGCTCTTCTTTCAATCCAGATGAAGGGTCTTGATATAAACAACTGCTGTCCATTTCCCTCCATAGATGCTGCCTCACCTGCTCAGTCGCCCAGCAAATTTGCTTTAGAATCCTATATCTACTATCTCCTGTGTCCAGAAAATTACTCCTGATTGATGCATCCAAAGTACAATGAATTCATTTCTTATTTAAACAGAAACACCCACAATCCAAAGTAAAGTTTTAGCTTTTGCACTTAGCATTCCATACCTCACAATGTTTCATAATGCCCTTTGATACAAACAGACCAATAGATAAATAGCAATAGACAATAGGTGCAGGAGTAGGCCGTTTGGCCCTTCGAGCCATCACCCCCATTCAATGTGATCATGGCTGATCATTCACAATCAGTTCCCCGTTCCTGCCTTCTCCCCATGTCCCCCGACTCCGCTATCTTTCACAACCCTATCTAACTCTCTCTTGAAAGTATCCAGAGAACCGGCCTCCACCGCCCTCTGAAGCAGAGAATTCCACAGACTCACAACTCTCTGTGAGAAAAAGTGTTTCCTCGTCTCCTTTCTAAATGGCTTACCCCTCATTGTTAAACTGTGGCCCCTGGTTCTGGACTTCCTCAACATCGGGAACATGTTTCCTGCCTCTAGCATGTCCAAACCCTTAATAATCTTATATGTCTCAATAAGATTCCCTCTCATCCTTCTAAACTCCAGAGTATACAAGCCCAGCCGCTCCATTCTCTCAGCATATGACAGTCCCGCCATCCCCGGAATTAACCTTGTAAAACTATGCTGCACTCCCTCAATAGCAAGAATGTCCTTCCTCAAATTAGGGGACTAAAACTGCACACAATACTCCAGGTGTGGTCTCACTAGGAAGGACCTCTTTGCTCCTACACTCATTAGGGCTCTATCCAACTGCAGAAGGACCTCTTTGCTCCTAACTCCTCTAGTTATAAAGGCCAACATGCCATTTGCTGACTTCACTGTCTGCTGCACCTGCATGCTTACTTTCATTGACGAATGAGCAAGGACCCCCAGATCCCATTTTACTTCCCCTTTTCCAGACTTGACACCATTTAGGTAGTTATCTGCCTCCCTGGTTTTGCTACCAAAGTGGATAATCTCACATTTATCCACATTAAACTGCATCTGCCATTCATCGGCCAACTCATCCAACCTGTCCAAGTCATCCTGCATCCTCATAGCATCCTCCTCACAGTTCACACTGCCACCCAGCTTTGTGTCATCTTCAAATTTGCTAATGTTACTTTGAATTCCTTCATCTAAATCATTGATGTATATTGTAAGTAGCTGTGGTCCCAGCACCAAACCTTGCGGTACTCCACTAGTCACTGCCTGCCATTCTGAAAGGGACCCGTTAATCCCTACTCTTTGTTTCCTGTCTGCCAACCAATTTTCTAGCATTCTACCCCCAATACCATGTGCCCCAATTTTTCCCACTAATCTCCTATGTGGGACCTTATCAAATGCTTTCTGAAAGTCCAGGTAAACTACATCCACTGGCTCTCCCTTGTCCATTTTCCTAGTTACATCCTCAAAAAATTCCAGAAGATTAGTCAAGCATGATTTCCCCTTCGTAAATCCATGCTTACTCGGACCGATCCTTTTACTGCTATCCAAAGCCGCTATTTCATCTTTTATAATTGACTCCAGCATCTTCCCCACCACTGATGTCAGGCTAACTGGTCTATAATTCCCTGTTTTCTCTCTCCCACCTTTCTTAAAAAGTGGGATAACATTAGCTACCCTCCAATCCACAGGAACTGCTCCTGAATCTATAGAATATTGGAAAAGTATCACCAATGCATCCACGATTTCTAGAGCCACTTCCTTAAGTACCCTGGGATGCAGACCATCAGGATCTGGGGATTTATGAGCCTTCAGTCCCATCAGTCTATCCAACACCATTTCCTGCCTAATGTGGATTTCCTTCAGTTCCTCCGTCACCCCAGATCCTCTGGCCACTACTATACCAGGAAGATTGTTTATGTCCTCCTTAGTGAAGACAGATCCAAAGTACCTGTTCAACTCATCTGCCATTTCCTTGTTCCCCATAATAAATTCACCTTTTTCATTCTTCAAGGATCCAACTTTGGTCATAACTATTTTTTTCCTCTTCACATACCTAAAGAAGCTTTTACTATCCTGCTTTATATTCTTGGCTAGCTTACCTTCGTACCTCATCTTTTCTCCCCGTATTGCCTTATAGTTATTTTCTGTTGCTCTTTAAACATTACCCAATCCTCTTGCTTCCCGCTCATCTTTGCTACATTGTACTTCTTCTCTTTTATTTTTATACTGTCCCTGACGTCCCTTGTCAGCCACGGTCACCCCTTACTCCCCTTGGAATCCTTCTTCCTCTTTGGAATGAACTGATCCTGCACCTTCTGTATTATTCCCAGAAATACCTGCCGTTGTTGTTCCACCATCGTCCTTGCTGGGGTATCTTTCCAGTCAACTTTGGCCAGCTCCTCCCTCATGGCTCCATAGTCCCTTTATTCAACTGTAACACCGACACCTCCTATTTACCCTTCTCCCTCTCCAATTGTAGATCAAACTTAACCAAATAGCATGTTCCTTTGTGTTGTTTTGATTAGGAACTACTTCTGGAACATAGAACATAGAACAGTACATCACAAGAACACCAGTGCAACATGGTGCAGCGGTAGAGTTGCTGCTTTACAGCACCAGAGACCCGCTTTTCATCCTGACTCTGGGTGCTGTCTGTATGGAGTTTGTACGTTCTCCCAGCGAAGGGGTGGGTTTCTTATGGGTGCTCTGGGTGCCTCCCACACTCCAGAGGTGTACAGGTTTCATAAGGGTTTATAAGGTTCATTTATTGTCACATACACCAGTTGGTGCAGTGAAATTCAAGTTGCCATTGCAGCACATTAATAAGAATACAACATAACATTATAAAGACATTTAACATAAAACATAAAAACATCCCCCTACAACGGTTCCCACTGTGAGGGAAGGCACAAAGTCCAGTCCCCATCTCCTTATCCACCCATAGTCGGGCCTTTTGAGGCCTCCACAGTCGCCGCTACGGGGCCCGATGTTTCAGGCCGTTCTCGCCGGGTGATGGTGCTCCGGCGTCGGGGGAACACTCTCAGTGGCTTGGGATGCTTGGAACGGCCACATCCTTACCGGAGGACCATGGCTTCCGAAGCTCCACCACTGGCGATCCCGGCGAGAGATCCCAGGCTCCGCGATGTTTAAGGTCAGCGCCGCCGCCCGCGGCTGGCCGTACCACAGTCCCGCATCTCCACGATGTTCATCAGCGGGCGACCCGGAGACACAAAATGCTGGAGTAACTCAGCAGGTCTGGCTGCAGATGCTGGTTTACACCGAAGATAGACACAAAATTAGTCATGATTAGTACAGATGTTCGAGGTTATCGGGAGCAGGCAGGAGGATGGGTTTAGGAGGGAGAGATAGATCAGCCATGATTGAATGGCGGAGTAGACCTGATGGGCCAAATGGCCTAATTCTACTCCTATTCCTTATGACCTTGTGACTTTAAAATTCTGGAGTAACTCAGCAGGTCAAGCAGCATCTCTGGATGCTGCCTGACCCGTTGAGTTACTCCAGCATTTGCGTCTATCTTCTGAATATAATAATTGTAAATGATCAAACAATGTTTAATATTTAAAGCTGAAAGTTGTTCACCACCTTTCGTCATGTCATAAAATGTCCTGATTGAGTCTCAACTTTATGCGACACCATCTCCACACCAAACAGTTGATTCTTAATGGTCTCAGGACAAGTAAGAATAAATAATAAATACTGTCTTATTAATGCTGATTGTTCCCCAAGAACTTTCTTTTTCTTCACTTTACTGCCATTAACTCAATCCCAGATTCAGAAGCTCTATGCTGAACCCAAAACTGCGCTTCACTTTATGGCCACTTAATACCGCCGACATTCATGTAATAATGTGTTGTACCTGCACACTTATCAAAGGAAAAGGGTCGTCATTATGCTGGGAACACACGCTATATATTATGTCTCAAAGCAGAGACTAATTCCAAGGCAGATATTAACTTAGGCACTCCAAAATGTAAATCAATATAACGAGACACTTTGCAGGAATCCCATTGAAAATGTGAAGTTAATTATTTCATTCCTTTGAATGGCAATTAATTAATTATAAGCTGCTGAGTTGCAAAGGCAAATTAAGTGGATTGCAAAAGTTGGCTATACACTTGTTTAAATGTAATGCTTCATTTATGAATTCCTCCACGCTTCAACAACTTCTCAGATGTACGAAACAATTTTGGAGATCGCAAGTGCAAAGCAAATATATATCAGTTTAGTTTAGTTTAGGGATGCGGCGGTGCGGAAACAGGCCCTTTGGCCTACCGACTCCACGCTGACCAGTGTTTCTCCTGCACTAGCACCAACCTGCACCCTGGGGACTATTTACAATCTTTATCGAACGGAACCAAGGGATACGGGGAAAAAGCAGGATTTTTGATGGTCAGCTATAATAATAATAATAATGGATGGGATTTATATAGCGCCTTTCTAATACTCAAGGCGCTTTACATCGCATTATTCATTCACTCCTCAGTCACACTCGGTGGTGGTAAGCTACTTCTGTAGCCACAGCTGCCCTGGGGGCAGACTGACGGAAGCGTGGCTGCCAATCTGCGCCTACGGCCCCTCCGACCACCACCAATCACTCACACACATTCACACACATTCACACACAGGCAAAGGTGGGTGAAGTGTCTTGCCCAAGGACACAACGACAGTATGCACTCCAAGCGGGATTCGAACCGGCTACCTTCCGGTTGCCAGCCGAACACTTAGCCCATTGTGCCATCTGTCGATCACATGGCTATGATCACATTGAATGGTGGTACTGGCTCAAAGGGCCGAAAGGCCTACTCCTGCACCTATTTTCTATGTTTCTATGTTTCTACTGTATGATGGTTCCCTACTTTGGCTTTTGCAGCTTTCTATTTGTCTTTATATCTCGCCATCGGCAGGAACAATTTATTGGTCGGGCTCAGGCAACATGATAAACTCGTAAATAAGTGGACAGTTAGTGGTGTTAGGAGCTGCCTGCCTCACATTTCCCTCTTGGCTGCTGGCATTGCACCTTAAATTATATCAAGGGCAGATTTACCTCTGTTGCAAGTGGACAACTCATTTTCCAATGCAGCAACTGTTCTGCCCTCCAGACACCTCCGCACTAGTATAAACTTTATAGTTGATGATCAGAATATCTCCAAAACCTGTGCGTGCTTCTGAAAAGAAAACACTCTTTTAATATAAAGGGCATTGAAATGACATAAAATGCTTGAGTAACTCAGCGGGACAGGCAGCATCCCTGGAGAGAAGTAATGGGCGATGTTTCGGGTCGAGAGGAGGGGTCTCAACCAGAAACATCACCCATTCCTCCTCTCCAGGGATGCAGTCTGTCCCGCTGAGTTACTCCAGTATTTTGAGTAATTTCAATGCTGTACACCAGCATCTGCAGTTCCTTCCTACACATTGAAACTATAGGTTGTTTTGGCATTTCTAGGACTGCACTTCCACTTAAGTCAGGTCGGGGGGAGTTCCCCCCGCCACGGGTACCATGTAATGCCGTGCGACCTGCTCCATGGTCGGATAGTCGGCGATTAAACCGTCTCCCCCATCTGATTTGCCAGGTGAGGAGGGGGCTGTGGACCCTCAGCAGGACCAAAAACAAGACCTGTCAAAGGGCGGATGAGCTCCTTACGAGCCAATGGCCATCCACGCTTCAGGAGACGTTGCGATCACTGTCGTATAGAGCATTGTAAGTTATGCCCATCGGAAACCAGCACCACTGCGTCGCTAATGTTATCAACGATTTAATAATAATAAATAATAATAACTTCCACTAACCCAACCCTTCCACTCCCCACCTCCGCACAAGAAGCTCCAATCCTCATTTCAAGGAGCACTTGATGTCCAAGCCAGTCCCAACTAGCACGGGGTCAGAATTTCCATTCATTTCAAAGGGATTCTTGAAGTGGATATTAAAAGCCAAAAGTAAATCTTTGCAAACTTAATTTTTTAGCTCTCTGACAAGAGGTGAGGTGGCACCACTGGCATGACCTCTTGTTGAAGGTTATCGGAACATTCTGGCTGGCAAACGAGGTCCTTACACGTCAGATGCTGGCTTATATCGAAGATAGACACAAAGTGCTGGAGTAAATCAGCGGTCAGGCAGCATCTCTGGGAAAAAAGGATGGGTGACATTTCGGGTCGGAAACCTTCTTCAGACTGAAAGGAGAGAGGGGATGGGGGGGGGGGGGGGGGGGGGGGGGGGGGGGGGGGGGGGGGGTGACTGGAGATAGGAAAAGGCCAGAACAAATCAGGGTCAGGGTCCATGACAGGTCATTGGGAATGTTAACACCAAGCAGCTTGAAACTCTCAACCATTTCCAAGGGGGACACGGTGGCACAGTGGTAGAATTGCTACCTTACAGCACCAGAGACTCGGTTCGATCCTGACCATGGGTGCTGTCTATACGAAGTCGGTATACTCTCCCCATGACCGCCTGGCTTATTTCTCTGGGTGCTCTGGTTTCCTCCCACACTCCAAGGACGTACAGGTTTGTAGGTTAATTGGCTTTGGTAAAGATTGTAAATTGTCCCTAGTGTATAGTGTATCACTGGTCAGCGTGGACTCGTTGGGCCAAAGAGCCTGTTCCCGCTCTATATATCGCTAAACTAAACTAAACTAAAAATGATGGCTCTGCAATAAAAGATAGAGGTTAGGAATGGAAGCACACAACATTTTAATGAGCTAATGGAGGTGGCCAATGGAATAAACTTCAGAGATGGAGTATAATTCTTCTGTCATTAAAGTATAACGTGTTTGGAACTCCTCACTAGGGATGACTTTCTAGGAGAGAGAAGCTTGTAGATGATCCTGGCTGAGTTCCATGTTAGCTGTTACAAGTATAGCTCATCTGTTGCCAGCCCTGCTTTACTCTGGCCTTTTCTTACCTCCAGAAGATGCCTCTCCTCTACTTTCAGTCCGAAGAACAGCCCCCACCCGAAACGTCACGCATTGTTTTCCTTCAAAGATGCTGCCTGCCCCGCAGAGCTACTCGCTGAATGTCCATCTTCATTGCATGCTTTGGAATGCACTTGCAAAGTTTGGTTTAATTTAGTTTAGAGATACAGCACGGAAACAGGCCCTTCGGCCCCACCATGTCCGTGCCGACCAACGACCACACCACACACTGGCACTGTACCACACACACTAGGGACAATTTACATTTATACCAAGCCAATTAACCTACAAACCTGTACGCCTTTGGAATGTGGGGGGAAAACGGAGCACCCGGAGAAAACCCACTGGGTCACGGGGAGAACGTACAAAGTCCTTACAGACAGCACCTGCAGTCAGGATTGAACCCAGGTCCCTGGTGCTGTAAGGCAGCAACGATCGCTTTACCACCGTGCCACCCATATGAAAGAAATAACTAAGGTGTTTTCTAAATTATCTTCCAAATATATCTTCAGGTCTTGACATTCCTGCAATATGACTTGATAACATGGAATGCCACAGTTAATTTACAATTATCCCATTATCTTATTTTGCATTTAATATCTGTTCTTATCGCCTTGCTTTCGAATAAAGCATTCACTTCTTCTGATTAAGGTTATTATCAATAACCTTAATCAGGTTGCTTTGTTTGATCTGAATGCATCCAAGGGCTCCAAGTAGTTTATCTTTTAATGGGAATTATGTTCCATTGAATTACTCTATTGTCCTTAAAGTTCAAGGAACAAACTAAATCAAACTTTACCTCAATAATCATCTCTGATGTTAAACTGGCGTTGCTCTGATAGAGAAATAATAGCGGAGGAGACAGCTGATTTGATATTCTTAAGAAGATAGACACAAAGCGCTGGAGTAAAGCCCCTGTCCCACTTTCCCGAGTTACTCACGAATTCTCCCGAGTTTTCCCCTTGATTCAAACTCGGAGATTGTCCGTAGCGAGTCTGTAGGTATTTCGTAGCGGCTCGTAATGTCAGCCGTAGGTACTCGGGGCATCAGGTAAGTCGGGACGTTTTTTTCAGCATGATGAAAAATGTCCACGAGTGAAAAAATAGCCCCGAGTACCTAGGGCTGGCATCTCCGAGTTTGAATCCAAGGGAAAACTGGGGAGAATTCGTGAGTAACTCGGGAAAGAGGGACAGAGGCTTTACTCAGCGGGTCAGGCAGCGTCTCTGGCGAAAAGGCATAGGCGATGTTTCAGGTCGGAAGTCTTCTTCAGATTGTACAGATAATATAAAACTCTGCACCAATGCTTTAGGAATTGGAGTATGGAACATCACAGTCACCTTTTTCTATGTATCAACCTATATCATAGAAGTCCAATGTAAATGGATACATTTCCAACTCATCTACTGTTATATTTGGAAAAGGACACCACTCTCCATTCTTTGGAGCAACCTTTCAGTGAAGGCATACATCAAAGCTGAGGCAGGGGGAGGCAGGGGGAGAGGCAGGGGGGAGAGGCAGGGGGGAGGCAGGGAAAGAGGCAGGGGGAGAGGCAGGGGGAGAGGCAGGGGGAGAGGCAGGGGGAGAGGCAGGGGGAGAGGCAGGGGGAGAGGTAGGGGGAGAGGCAGGGGGAGAGGCAGGGAGAGAGGCAGGGAGAGAGGCAGGGGGAGAGGCAGGGAGAGAGGCAAGGGGAGAGGCAGGGGGAAAGGCAGGGAGAGAGGCAGGGGGAGAGGCAGGGAGAGAGGCAGGGGGAGAGGCAGGGAGAGAGGGCAGAGAGAGAGGCAGGGGGCGTGGCAGGGAGAGAGGCAGGGAGAGAGGCAGGGGGAGAGGCAGGGAGAGAGGCAGGGGGAGAGGCAGGGGGAGAGGCAGGGGGAGAGGCAGGGAGAGAGGCAGGGGGAGAGGGCGGGAGAGAGTGCAGGGAGAGAGGCAGGGGGAGTGGCAGGGAGAGGCGGAGAGGCAGGGGAGAGGCAGGAGAGCAGGGGCGAGGCAGGGAGAGAGGCAGGGAGAGAGGCAGGAGAGGCAGGGGGAGAGGCAGGGAGAGAGGCAGGGGGGAGAGGCAGGGAGAGGCAGGGGAGAGGCAAGGAGAGAGGCAGGGGGGAGAGGCAGGGGGAGAGGCAGGGGGAGAGGCAGGGAGAGAGGCAGGGACAGAGGCAGGGGGAGAGGCAGGGGGAGAGGCAGGGGGAGAGGCAGGGAGAGAGGCAGGGACAGAGGCAGGGGGAGAGGCAGGGGGAGAGGCAGGGACAGAGGCAGGGGGAGGGGCAGGGGGAGAGGGCAGAGAGAGAGAGACTGACAGAGAGAGAGAGAGACAGACAGACAGAGAGAGAGAAACAGACAAAGGGACAGAGAGAGAGACAGAAAGACATAGACAGAGAGAGAAGCAGCTATGCTAGGAGACAGTCCAGTCAGCTGTCTGAGCAGTCTAGTAATCTTAATATTTGATGTGATCAAGTGTTTTCAATAAGCTGATAAGCCATTTATTATTTTAGTGACTCTTTTAAAATGTTAAGATCTTACAATCATCTGCAAGGTGTTGATTCTGTGTAGAACATAGAACAGTGCAGCACAGGAACAGGCCTTTTGGTCCACAATGTCTGTGCCGAACATGATGCCAAGCCCAACATTCATCTTCCTGCATATAATCTGCACCCCGCCATTCCCTGCATATCCATGTGCCTATCCAAAAGTCTCTCAAGAGCCAATGTTTTATGATTCATGTTTTATGTTTAAGATAATGTTTTATTATTAATCCTCACACCCTTGTAATGGACTGTTCGAACTCCTACCTTCTGGCAGACATTACAAGGCCTTCTACGCCCGCACCTCCACACTCAGGAACAGCTTCATCCCCAGAGCTATAGCTGCTCTGAACCGGCCCTGCTGAGTGTCCCCCATCCCCATGAACTGTCTCCCTCGGATGGTCACGTCGCACAGACATGTTTGCACTTTAGACTTTTGACTGTTTTACTGTTTTAATGTTCTTTTTATAAACCTTGTTCTCGGGGTATCTAAATTTAAATGTTATTAGTTGTTTAAGTTATGACATCGGTTGGAAGCTGCATACAAAATCTCGTTGCACTTATGTGCAATGACAATAAAATATATTGTTATTATTATTATTATTATTATTATTATTATTATTATTATTATTATTATTATTATTATTATTATTATTATTATTATTATTATTATTATTATTAATGTTTTATGTGTCATTCCTAACTGTCACTGTATGTCATGTTGTCACTTGCGGGCGGAGCACCAAGGCAAATTCCTTGTATGTGAATATTTGGCCAATAAACTTATTCATTCATTCATTCATTCATTCATTCATTCATTCATCACATCTGCATCAACCACCACCCCCAGCAGCACATTCCAGGCACTCACCACCCTCTGTGTGAGAAAAAACCTGCCTCATACGGTTTCTTTCAACTTTGCCCCTCTCACCTTAAAGGGGCTGTCCCACTTGGGTGACCTAATTGGCGAGTTCAGAAGAGTTCAGGAGAGTTTGATAAAATGTCATGTTGAAGACCACCTTCGACTCTATAGAAGACCACCTTCGATCTCCTTCGACTATGTTGAAGACCAGCTTCGACTAGCTACGACTAGCTATGACTAACTTCGGGAAAATTGGACACCGAATAGCGGAGAGTGAAGCCGACCTCCTTCGATCTCCTTCAACCTCCCTTCGTCTATGATGAAGACTATCCACCACCTTCGATTACCTACGACTAACATGCCGACCTACAACGACTAAATCTACGAGTAAAAAAAGTATAATTTTTTTCCATGGCGACCTTTTTTTACCTGCGGGCATTTTTCAATATGTTGAAAAATACGCTGTGACCTAGCTGAGGCCTCGAGTACATGGGGACTATTCTCGCGCATGAAGAAGAGTTACAAAGACCTCCTAGGACCTTGTGTCAACCATGCTGCGAGTATGAGTCGAGGGCAAACTCGCCAGAACTCGCGGATTAGTTCGTCCAAGTGGGACAGCCCCTTAAAGCTATGCCTTATAATATTTGATTTAAAAAATGTGCTGACTGTCTCCCCTATCTATGCCTCATATTTTTATATAATAATAATAATACTAATGGATGGGATTTATATAGCGCCTTTCTAATACTCAAGGCGCTTTACATCGCATTATTCATTCACTCCTCAGTCACACTCGGTGGTGGTGAGCTACTTCTGTAGCCACAGCTGCCCTGGGGCAGACTGACGGAAGCGTGGCTGCCAATCTGCGCCTACGGCCCCTCCGACCACCACCAATCACTCACACACATTCACACACATTCACACACAGGCAAAGGTGGGTGAAGTGTCTTGCCCAAGGACACAACGACAGTATGCACTCCAAGCGGGATTCGAACCGGCTACCTTCCGGTTGCCAGCCGAACACTTAGCCCATTGTGCCATCTGTCGCAATGGGCTTCTATCACACCTCTCTGCAACCTCCAGGTTCCAGAGAAAACAATTCAAGTAAGTCCAGTCTCTCCCTATAGTCAGTACCCTTACTCTAGGCATTCATCTGGTAAACCTCCTCTGCACCTCTGCCATAGCCTCCACATGCTTCCTGTAATGGGGTGACCAGAACTGCATGCAATACTCCAAATGCGACCCAACTAAAGTCAAATAAAGGTTCATCATAGAAACATAGAAAATAGGTGCAGGAGGAGGCCATTCGGCCTTTCGAGCCAGCACCGCCATTCATTGTGATCCTGGCTGATCGTTCCCTATCAATAACCCATACCTGCCTTCTCCCCATATCCCTTGATTCCACTAGCCCCTAGAGCTCTATCTAACTCTCTCTTAAATCCATCCAGTGACTTGGCCTCCACTGCCCTCTGTGGCAGGGAATTCCATAAATTCACAACTCTCTGGGTGAAAAAGTTTTTATCTCACCTCAGTCTTAAATGACCTCCCCTTTATTCTAAGACAGTGGCCCCTGGTTCTGGACTCGACCAACATTGGGAACATTTTTCCTGCATCTAGCTTGCCCAGTCCTTTTATAATTTTATATGTTTCTATAAGATATCCCCTCATCCTTCTAAACTCCAGTAAATACAAGCCTAGTCTTTTCAATCTTTCCTCATATGACAGTCCCGCCATCCCAGGGATCAATCTCGTGAACGTACACTGCACTGCCTCAATCACAAGGATGTCCTTCCTCAAATTAGGAGACCAAAGCTGTACACAATACTCCAGATGTGGTCTTACCAGAGCCCTATACAACTGCAGAAGAACCTCTTTACTCCTATACTGAAATCCTCTTGTTATGAAGGCCAACATCCCATTAGCTTTCTTCACTGCCTGCTGTACCTGTAAGCCAACTTTCAGTGACTGGTGTACAAGGACACCCAGGTCTCGCTGCACCTCCCCCTTACCTAACCTAACCGCATTGAGATAATAATCTGATTACCTGACTCTTATACTCAAAGCTCCGACTGATGAAAGCCCACATACCATATGCCTTCTTTACCAGAAGTATAATGACCCTGTTCCACGGTGCGAGTTCATTCCAAGAGCTCTCAAGAGTTTTTAAAAAATCGAACTCGTGGTACGCACGGAGAATGAATGTAGCGGGTACGTCGGTGCTCGGGGACGTCTCTTAGCGCTAAGGGCAGGTACTCGGGAAGACTCGTTAATGACAGGTAAGCACGGGAAGACTCGTGAAGATTTTTTCAACATGATGAAAAATGTCCACGTGAGCCCTGAGTACCGACGAGTCACCCTTACTGTAAATCTCTGAGTTCGAATCAGGACAAACTCGCGAGAACTCTTGGAATGAACTCGTACCCTGGGACAGGGGTTTAAGTCCTTTATACCTTCTGTATTGTACTGTATTGTATTGTATTCAAATTTATTGTCATTGTCTCAGTTAGAGACAACGAAATGAATTTCCCTTACAGGCAGTATCATAAAAATAAAAATAAATAAATAATAATAAATAATAAAACATATTAAAAATAAAATAGAATTTAAAAAAAAGCACAAACAGTGAAAGTCCATGACACAACATAACACAGTGGCACCAAGGTGAGGAAGGCACCATAGTCCAGCCAGCCTCCACTCCGTTCTTCCCAGATGTTCACTCGTGGTCGAGGCCTTCCTAGCACCCGCAGTCGCCGCCCTGGGTGGCCCGATGTTCAGGCCCTCACGCCGGGCTGGTGGAACGCCGACGCCGAACCCTGACGGTGAACATCCTCCTCAGCGGCCCGGACCTCCCGATCAGCCGCCTCCCGCAGTCGGAGTCCGCAGCACCCGAGTCCGCAGGCCGAGCCGGGCAGAGTTGCAGGACCCCGCGCTGTCCATCAGCGCCGCCCGCGTTGGGAGCTCCGCAAACCGCAGCTCCATGATGTCGGTGCCACAGGTCCAGCACTCCGGGCTCCAGACGGCGATCCCCGGTAAGGCATCGCCAGCCCCGCGATGTATCAGCGCTGTCCCGCCGCTGCTGCAGCTCTGGTCGATCCCGGCAGGAAAGGCCACGCCAATCCAGTAGGTAGGCCGCTGGGGGGGGGGGGGGGGCGAGGACGCGACTCAAATAATAGTCGCGTCTTCACCAGGAAGCGGCTGAAGGACGGTATCCCCCGCACCGTACCCTCTTCCCCCACATAAAAACACAAAAAAACCACAAAAAAACACACTTTTACATAACTAAATAAACAAAAAAACAAAAAGATACCGGGCTGTAGGTGGAGGCTGCTGGCACCAGCGCCACCGGAAGTACAAGGAAACTATGATGTTGCCATTGACCTTTAAAGGCCATTCTCACGTTGCGAGTTGACAAAAGAGGTAAACCGAGTTAAACCTCGTGGTAATAACGTACGATTAGCGTACGGCATTCGTGGACGCAACGTAGTGCATCGTGGCGCTAACAGCAGGTACTCGTGTAACTTGTCGACTCTTGCGAAAAATCAAACATGTTTGAAATTTTCCACGAGTCAATTTTACTCTTGTGGTTAAGAATTGAAACATTTTAACTCGTTGTAATAACGTAGTGGCCCGTGCGTTTACCTTAGTGTATCGTGAGTCTACCGTGGGAACTCTTTAACTCAGCGGGCAGGCAGCAGCAGATTGTGGATCCCTTCAGTTTCCCAGCGACAATCACCTGCCATAACGCCAGAGAGATCATGCACTGTTGTAGGTCTCCTTTGCACGTCGGTGTTTCTGTTTTTCTCCACTCATTGTTGGACCTATCTGTCCCCGTAGGAGCAGAAGCTGATGGTGTGCAAGGTACGTCTTGTTCTTGGGGTGGCGGATGAGGGGGCGCAGCTCGGGCTGTGGGCGAACTGCCACTTGTCACCGTAGCGGCCCATCGGGGAGCGGGTTCCTCTGGAGTTGGAGCGGGGCTGGGCTGGAGTTGCTGCTGGCTGTGGGTCTCTGGGTTCTCTGTGCTTGCAGTGGGCCTGGTGGGCCTGGGGGTCGGTGTCCCGTTGGTCCTGACGTCTCCGGCCACCCCCCTGGACAGGAGCTGAGACTGGGAACTGTACCGCCCTTGCCCCCTCCCTCTGCAACTGCAAACAACCCCACTCTCCTGCTCACCTAACCCACCCATCCCCCCCCCCCCCCAACCCCCCACCTTTCCCTCCCAACTCCAGTCCCATCCCGACCCCCTGGGAAACTGAAGGGAGTGACTGCCCCGGTGCGACTGGCATCAACCTGCTGGCATCGTCGACGTGAAGACAGTGCAAAGCCCCCGCGCTGGAGAGGGGAGGGAAGGGGTCACACACATGGCCGGGAAGCAGAGGGGTGTAGGTGGGGGTGGTGACAGATAGGGCCAACAATGAGTGGAGAAAGACAGAAACACCGACGTGCAAAGGAGACCTACAACAGTGCATGATCTCTCTCGCGTAATGGCAGGTGATTGTCGCCTGCCCGCTGTTTCTGACGCTAAAGCCTTGGGATCGTTGCCCTTTGTGTTGGCGTGGAGGGGGAGGGGGGTATTGTGCTGTTTGATCGCCCCCTACTATCCCAGGGACAGGGAGACACAGCGGCTTTTGAGACTGGTGGGCAATCACTTCCAAAGTTCTGCCCACACAGTCAGTACACCTCTCCTACACTTGTCTCCCGCACTAAGATCACCCCGCAGAGAATGATCCCAGCCTAACCCAAGAGCCATGTCACCCCAGACAGATTAATGACGCCCTCCCCCCCAACCTCTCTCCATCTCAACTCACGCCTGGGCACCGAAGCAACTCAGGAGGCGAACCAACGTCTCACAACAATCTGATGTGCACATCCGTCCACATTCAAAGATTTAACCTCCCGTCTCCCCGCAGTGTGTAGACATGGCAGTAAATTCAATTAAAACATATCAAACCTGTGTGTTTCAAACAAATCATAAGTATAACTGCTCTGGCACTGGACGGTGCGCATTTTCCCTTTGAAGGTCACATCAATAGATATGGCCGCTCTGAATTATATCTTTAAAACAAAGCCACAGGATGGAGAGGTCTTCTTTAACACTGTTGCTTATTAAAACATAACACTGGTGCTTATGAAAACAAATCTTCAATCAGGATTGGCTCAAGAGTAACTCGGGAGACGAACTTGGAACATCGCAGAAATGACAAGTAAACGGCAAACTTGTCATACCCGTGGGAACTCGGTTAAACTCTTGATCATACACTTGGAATCTCGTACACAAACACGAGTCATTCACTCGGGGTACCTCTTGTGTCAACTCGCAACGTGAGAATGGCCTATTAGTAAACCCATTATTAAAGAGCTATCAGTCTCTTTGAGGTGAACCTCTATGATACCAATTGTTGTCCAGTGTCTGTTTAACCAAATTGCTCAAAACCAGCAATAGTAAAGCCCCTGTCCCACTTTCCTGAGTTACTCACAAATTCTACTGAGTTTTCCCCTTGATTCAAACTCATAGAATGTCCCTAGCGAGTCTGAAGGAGTCCGTAGCGAGTCCGTAGATATTTTGTAGCGGCTCGTAATGCCAGCAGTAATGCCTCAGTGAGGCTCAAACGAAATTCCGTTTCCACAGCCATACAAACAAAGACAATTTCCTACAGACATACACACAATTTAATTCACACAAACATCCATCACAGTGGACCCACTGTGATGGAAGGCAAAGTATTTTCTCTCCCCTGTTCTCCATGTCTCTCCCGATGTCCAAGCCCCAGGCGGGCGATGATGTCCCACGGCCATTTTAGGCTGTGCCGGGCGATTTACGGCCCCGATCCCGGTCTAAAAGTCACAAAGTTGGAGCCCCCGGCGGGCGCTGGAATGTCCCACGGCCATGAAGCCGCGCCGGGCGATGTACGACCCCGCTCCGGGTCGTTCCAACCCCGCGACACGGGCTGGAGAAGTCGCGTTGCGGGGGCTCCGGGATGTGGTCTCCTCAACCGGACCCGCGAGCTCCCGATACCCCGACAGTCCACCGGACCTGCGGCTGCGTTGCTGCAGCCTCCGAGCCCCAGGAGTCGAGTCGCAGCAGCGAGTCACCACTGCTCCCCACGCTCCGAGGCCGGCCAGCCCCACGATGGTGAGTAGTCCGCAGCTCCGCAGCTCCGCAGTCTCCCGAGCCCCCGGGTCGTTCAGGTTGGAGGCCGCTCCACGGTGCTAGGCCCCAACGGCAACAGAGACCCAACAGGGAAAAGGTCGGGTCTCCCGTACAGGGAATAGATTTTATACGATTTCCCCCCCCCCCGCCCCCCCACATATACACATTTAAAACCAGTATTAAAAAACACCAACACTACATTTAACTAGACACAAAATTAAAAAAAGACAGACAGGCTGTAGGGGCCGCTGCAACGGGTGAGTCGCGCCGCCAACGTACTCGGGGCATCAGGTAAGTCGGGACATTTTTTCAGCATGTTGAAAAATCTCCACGAGTAAAATAAATAGCCCCGAGTTGGTGCCTTGCAGCACCAAAGATCCCAACCACGGGTGCTGTCTGTATGGAGTTTATACATTCTCCCCGTGACAGCGTGGGTTTTCTCTGGGTGCTCCGGTTTCCTCCCACACTCTAAAGACGTAGAGATATGTAGGTTAATTTGGCTTTGGTAAAATTGTAAATCGTCCCTAGTGCATAAGATAGTGCTATACAGGGATCACTGGTCAATGTGGACTCAGTGGGCCGAAGGACCTGTTTTCACATTGTATCTCTAAAACTAAAAACTAAAACCAATTAAAGAATATCTGCAGATATAAATCCACAGGGGAAAACATATAAATATTTTAAATTTTAAACATTTTATGGAACATGTAGTTATATTATGAAGGCAGAAGCTGAAAAATCATGAATAAGCCTCTTCACTTTTTAGTTTAAAATGGATTACATCCTGACATATTTATCTGAAATAAATATATTTGAAAATACATTTACCTTAGGCCCAGATAGTCTATCAATCAGGTCAAATAAACAATATTGATGGCTTTGTTTGCCATTAAAAACCCATCCAAAAAAAGTTAAACTTTTGGGGGAATTTTATGGCCAATCTTTTATGTAGTTTAATTTAGAAATACAGTGTCGAAATAAGCCCTTCGGCCCAACGAGTTTGTGCCGACCAGCAATCACCCAAACATAGTTCTATCCAGAAACATAGTTCTATTTACAGAAGTCAATTAACCTACAAACCTGCAGGTCTTTGGAATGTGGGAGGAAACCGGAGCACCCGGAGAAAACCCACACAGGGAGAACGTGCAAACTCCATACAGACAGCACCCGCAGTCAAGATCGAACCTGGGTCTCTGGCTCTGTAAGGCAGCAACTCTACCGCTGCTCCACCATGCTTGAAAAGATTATCGAGGTGATGTACTTGAAATTGCAATGGATTTCCTTTGATCCTTCAGAATGGCAAGCACCAAATCTGCAAATGCGTCTTTAGATTTATGTGTCGAATGTGAGAATAAAGTTTCACTGACATTACATTTGTGAAATACCCACGCACCTGGTGATGGGTCTATTGAAACTAACAGCCGGCTTTTCGATTCCAAACTAAATAATTTCAGCTCATTTGAAATCACAGCTGTATGTGGTGTAAGTGAAAAGTAGGTAGGAGTATCATAAATCGTGCCAAATCAGAGATTTATTACATCAATGGGAATCACTTGCTGTTCACAGTGGCTCTGTACCAAGGCTGAAGTTAGTTGGCAACTGGTGTGAACATTAAAGAAGCCCTTTGGCTACGATATCCAAGATGCTAAAAGTCAAGCTCTTCCAGTCTGTAGTCCTCCCGACAGCCCTCTATGCCAGTGAGACATGGAAAATCAATGTGAAGATGAAAAAGAAATTGGATGCATTCCAACAATGCTGCTTGAGGAAGATCCTGAAGACTAGCTACAGAGACCACATCACAAACGAGGAGATCTACCGGGAAACTGCAACAAAGCCTCTCAGCCAGGGCATAGAGGGACGCAGGATGAAATTTGCAGGACGTACTCAGAATGTCACCAGAACGTGCACCTAAGATAGTGATGACATAGCAACCTGATGGAAGAAGGAAAAGATGCCGATCAAAACTCACATGGAGGCAAACATGCCAGAAGGATTTGGAAGCCCTGGAAGCTAACCTAACGAGGGTGGAAGACGTCGCACATAACTGATCAGAATGATGAAAGCTTGCTGCCCAATACACTCAACTGTGTGGGAGGAACTAAGTCCAAGTTTGGCCAAATCCAATTGTATCCTCATTGGTGACAGGAGTCCTTCTCTTACCTCCAAATGTAAAGCAAAATATCAATCTGCCTTGGACAATGAACTTTCCCTGCACTGTCTAGATCTGAAACCCAATAAGCATTCAAGAGTTTGCCAAAGTTAAGTTCCTTTAGGAAGGAGATGACGAGGAATTTCTTTAGTCAGAGGGCTGTGAATCTGTGGAATTATTTGTCACAGGCGGCTGTGGAGGCCAAATCAATGGATATTTGTAAAGCAGCGACAGATAGATTTTTGATTAATACGGGCAATACGGGTTATGGGGAGAAGGCAGGAGAATGGGGTTAGATAGATAGATAGATAGATATGCCTTTATTGTCATTCAGACCGAAGTCTGAACGAAATTGCAGCGGTCATACATATAATACAATAAAAACAACAATATACACACATATTAACATCCACCACAGTGAGTCCACCCCACATCTCCTCACTGTGATGGAGGCAAAAGTCTTAGGTCTGCAGTCTCTTCCCTCCTCTTCTCCCTCTGCGCTGAGGCGATACCCCCCGGGCGATGTTACAATCAGTCCCGCGGCTCAAACGCCGCGGCCCGGGGTGGTCGAAGCTGCCGCCCACCAGTCCTGCAGACGCAGCCGCTGGCCCGCGGCCGAACCCCGGACTCAGGCCACCAACGCCAGAACACCGTCCCAGCCACCCTCACGTGAGTACCGTGCCGTCTTCAGCCTCGGGCTGGGCCGCCCCCGACATGGGCGCCGAACCTCCCCCGGACCGGGCCGCCCCGACATGGGCGTCGCTTCTCCCTCTGGCCGGGCCGCCCCGACTTGGGTGTCGCTTCTCCCTCTGGCCGGGCCGCCCCGACATGGGCGCCGAACCTCCCTCGGGCTGCGAGCGCCGCACCTCCCCGAGCTCGGCCGCTCTGACGGGAGCCTCGTTCCACCCTTGGGCTGGCCGCCCTCACGAGAGCGCCACAACCTCTCACGGGAGCACTGTTTCAGCCCTGAGCCGGACCGCCCTCACGGGAGCGAGCTCAGGGCGAGTCCTGACGGGCTCTGCCTCCGGAGCCTCGAGGTCATCAGCTCCATTAGGCCTCAGCGCAGACGGAGGCAGAGAAGGGGAATATGACAAAAAAGTCGCATTCCCCCGCAGGGAGAGACTGCAAACTCCGTTTCAACCCGTTAGGAGGGAGAGATAGATCAGCCATGATTGAATGACAGAGTAGGCTTGATGAGCCAAACGGCCTAATTCTGCTCCTATCACTTATGTCCTGATGACCTTAAGTTAAGTTGTTGAGTTGAGTTTACTATTGTCACAAGGTAAGTGAAAAACTTTTGTTTGCATGCTATACAGTCAGAGATAAGACCATACATGAATACAATCAAACCGTCCACAGTGAAAAGATAAAGGATAAAGGGTACAGCATTTAGTGCAAAGATGTAACATTAGAGTTCGATTAAGTCAGAGTAAAGATAGTTCAAAGGTCACCAATACGGTAGATGGGTGGTGAGGACGGCACTCAAGCTGATGAGAGGGACGTTTAGTTGCCTAATAACAGCTGGGAAGAAACTGTCCCTGAATCTGGAGCTAAGCATTTTCAAACTTCTACCTTTGAAGTAGAAGGTACTTACCTGATGGGAGAGGGGAGAAGAGGGAGTGACCAGGGTGAGATTGGTCCTTGATTATGTTCGTGGTCTTGCTGAGGCAGCGGGAAGTGTAGATGGAGTCAATGAATGGAGGTTGCTTTGTGTGATGGTCTGGGCTACGTCCACAAATCTCTACCATTTCTTGCGGTCTTGGAAGGAGCCGTTTCCAAACCATGCCGTGATGCATCCTGATAAGGAGGCAGAGATTAGCCATGATTGAATGGCGGAGTGGACTCGATAGGCCGAATGGCCTAATTCTATTGCTATAACTTGTGAAGTTGTGTTAAGATGCTTTCTGCGGCACATCTCTGGAAGTTGACGAGAGTTGGAGGGGACATGCCGAACTTTCTAAGCTTTCTAAGGAAGTCGAGACGCCGGTGTGCTTTCTTGTCCAAAACTCCGATGAGACTCACCCAGGACAAATTGCTGGGGATTTTTATTCCTGGGAAGTTGAAGCTTTCGACCATCTCTGTTTTGGCATCATCAATGTAGACTGGAGTGTGTGGACTGCTTTGTTCATGAAGTCAATCACAATCTCGTTTGTCTTGCTGACATTGAGGGAGAGGTCGTTGCCTTGGCACCAGGTTATGAAGTTCTCAATCTCCTTCCTGTACTCCGTCTCGTCATTATTCGATATCTGGCCCACAAAGCTGGTGTCATCTGTGAATTTGTTAATTAAGATGGATTGGTATTTGGCTGCGCCATTGTGAGTATGTAAGGCGTGTAGTAGGGGGCTGAGAAACATCCTTGCAGGGCACCAGTGTTGAGGATTATGGTGGAGGATGATTTGTCACCTATCCTCACAAGTTTGGAGATGAGCATGGTTGGGATAGTGGCATTGAAAGCAGAGCTGTGGTTGATGAATAGGGGTATGACATAGGTGTCCTTCTTATCCAAGTGTTCCAGGGATGAGTGCAGGGCCAGGGAGATGGCATAGTCCATTGACCAGTTGCGGAGGTAGCCAAACTGCAGTGGATCAAGGCTGCTTGATAGACTGGATTTGATGTGTGCCATAACCAGCCTCTCAAAGCACTTCATGATGGCGGATGTCAAGGCCTGTGGACAGCAGTCATTAAGGCATGAAATCTTGCTTTTCTTTCGTACCGGGATGATAGTGGTCTAAAATATGTCGACTCTTGTATATGGACTCAGTGTGGTCTACTATAATACAATGTTATACTTATACAGTTGTGCATAATGCGGGATTGTCACTGAACTGTGTATGGGTGGCACAGTGGTGCTGCGGTAGAGTTGCTGCCTTACAGTGCCTGAGACCGTACGGAGTCTGTACATTCTCCCCGTGACCAGTGTGGGCTTTCTCCGGGTGCTCCGGTTTCATCCCACACTCCAAAGACGTCCAGGTTTGCAGGTTAATTGGCTTTGGTAAAGTCGTGAATTGCCCCTGGTGTGTAGGATATGGGGTATGGGGCGATCGCTGGCCGGCGCCGACTTGGTGGGCCGAAGGGCCTGTTTCCGTGTTGTATCTCTAAAGTCTATAGTCTAAAAAAAATAATTTCACTGTAATAAAGTATGCATAACAATAAAATACGATTGAACCATTGAATTTTAATCCTTGCACCTCAACAACATCCCCTGCCCCCACCACACCAGAACACGAGTCAATGTAGGGCTCTGTAGGGCTTGATGTGTATCATAGAAACATAGAAACATAGAAAGTAGGTGCGAGAGTAGACCACCAGGTCCGTCGAGCCCGCACCGCCATTCGCTCATGGCTGAACACTAAACAGACACACTTACCCACAAACAGTAGACACAAGACACAGAACACAAGACACTACCCTCCCCTTTATACCGCTATCACCCCTCTCCACCCCAAGAACCTCGCGATCTCCTGGGGGAGGCAAAAAACCGGATAAAAACCCAGGTCCAATTCGGGAAAAAAATCCGGGAAATTCCTCTCCGACCCCAATCCAGGCGATCGACACTTGTCCAGGAGATCACTCAGGTCTTACTATACTAACCATACCTAGGTCCATATCCCTGCCCTCTCCCCGTAGCCCCTTATCCCCTTGGCAGCTAAAAAACCATCTATTTTAGTCTTAAATATATTTAAAGTTTCTGCTTCCACTGCTCCCTGGGGCAGTGAATTCCATAAATTAACCACCCTCTGGGTGAAGAAGTTCTTCCTCATCTCAGTTTTAAAAGAGCCCCCCCTTATTCTGCAACTATGTCCCCTAGTTCTAGTTTCCCCGATCATTGGGAACATCCTCGGTGCATCCACCCGATCAAGGCCCCTCACGATCTTATATGTTTCAATGAGATCGCCTCTCATTCTTCTAAACTCCAAAGAGTAGAGTTCCAGCCTACTTAACCTTTCCTCATATGTCAATCCCCTCATTGCAGGAATTAATCTTGTAAACCTTCGCTGCACTGCCTCCAGGGCTAGTACATCCTTTCTTAAGTATGGACCCCAGAACTGTACACAGTATTCCAAATGTGGTCTCACTAATACTGTGTACAGCTGCAGCAAGACCTCCGTGTTTTTATACTCAATCCCCCTAGCAATAAAGGCCAAAACTCCATTGGCCTTCCTGATTGCTTGCTGCACCTGCATACTAACTTTTAGTGATTCATGTACTAATACCCCTAGATCCCTTTGCGTTGCATTACAACGCAGCTCCTCCTCATTTAGAAAATAACTTGCCCTATCATTTTTTTTCCCAAAGTGAATGACTTCACATTTATTAGTATTAAATTTCATCTGCCAAGTTGTTGCCCACTCACCTAGCTTATCTATATCCTTTTGCAGACTCTTCCTATCCTCCTCATCCCCTACTTTTCCTCCCATTTTTGTATCGTCCGCAAATTTTGATATATTACACTTGGTTCCCTCCTCCAAATCATTTATATAAATTGTGAACAACTGGGGTCCCAGCACCGACCCTTGCGGAACCCCGCTAGTTACCGGTTGCCATCCCGAGTATGAACCATTTATCCCCACTCTCTGCTTCCTATTTGTTAGCCAATCCTCTACCCATGCTAATATATTACCCCCAATCCCATAATTTTTTATTTTTAGCAATAGTCTCTTATGTGGCACCTTGTCAAAAGCCTTTTGGAAGTCCAAGTATACCACATCCACCGGTTCCCCTTTATCCACCCGGGTTGTTACTTCCTCAAAGAATTCGAGCAGATTCGTTAAACAGGACTTCCCCTTCACAAAACCATGCTGGTTCTGTCCGATGAAGTCATGTTTATCCAAGTGCCCCGTTAGTGTTTCTTTAATAATTGTCTCTAACATTTTACCCACCACCGATGTTAGACTAACCGGTCTATAGTTACCCGCCTTCTGTTTACTTCCTTTTTTAAATATAGGTGTTACATTGGCCATTTTCCAATCCACTGGGACCGTTCCTGCCTCCAGGGAGTTTTGGAAAATTATCACCAATGCATCCACAATCCCCACCGCTATCTCCCTCAAGACCCTTGGATGTAATCCATCAGGCCCAGGGGATTTATCCTCCTTCAGTCTCATTAATTTCCCTAATACCACCTCCTTGGTGATCTTAATAGTATTTAGCTCCTCCATTCCTACCGCCCCCTGTTTATCCAGCGTTGGAATATTTTTTGTGTCTTCTATGGTGAAGACTGATACAAAATACTCGTTTAATGCCTTTGCCATTTCCATGTTCCCCACCAACAACTCTCCAGTCTCACCCTCCAATGGACCAACTTTCACCTTAGCCACCCTTTTTCTTTTTATATAGCTATAAAAACTCTTACTATTAGTTTTTATGTTGTTCGCTAAATTCCTTTCATAGTCTATTTTCCCCGTCTTAATTAATCTCTTAGTTATTTTTTGCTGACCTTTAAATGCTTCCCAATCCTCTACCCTCCCACTATCTCTGGCTACCTTATATGCCCTTGCCTTCAGCCGAATACTATCCTTTATAGTTTTACTGAGCCATGGCTGACTGTTCTTACCCTTACCCCTTTTTTTCTTCATAGGAATAAATTTTTCTTGAAGGTTATACAGTATACCCTTAAACGTACACCACTGCTCATGTACCGTCTTATTCTTGAGTCTGCTATCCCAGTCAACTTTGATCAGCTCAGTCCTCATACCTTCATAATCCCCCTTATTTAGACTAAGCACCCTAGCCTGAGTTTCAACCTGCTCCCCTTCTATTTGAATATGGAATTCGACCATATTGTGGTCACTTGTTCCCAACGAGTCCCTAACTATGACATTTTTAATTAATCCTGCTTCATTACACAGGACCAGATCCAAGATTGCCTCCCCCCTTGTCGGTTCGGTGACATACTGTTCTAGGAACCCGTCTCTAATACATTCTATAAACTCTTCCTCTAGTCTACCCTGCCCAGTTTGGTTTGCCCAATTAATATGAAAATTGAAGTCCCCCATGATTACAGCAGTTCCCTTTTTACATGCGTCAACTATTTGCAGATTTATGTTCTGACTAACAGCGTCACAGCTATTTGGAGGTCTATAAATTACACCCACTAGTGTTTTTTTCCCCTTATTATTCTCTATCTGTACCCAAGCTGTTTCACTATCCTGATCCTTCAACGCAATATCCTTCCTCTCTATTGCCGTTATTCCCTCCCTTATTAAAAGGGCCACCCCTCCTCCCTTTCTTTCCTGTCTATCTTTCCTAATTGTCGAGTACCCCTCTATATTTAACTCCCAGTCCTGATCTCCTTGCAGCCATGTCTCCGTAATGGCCACGATATCATAACTATATATACTTAATTGCACCGTTAATTCATTTATCTTATTACGAATACTCCGTGCATTTAGATAAAGCACTTTCAGATGATTTTTACTACCCTTCCTTTCCGTTTTTGCCCCTTTTACATCTAGATCTTTATCTTCACAAATTCTGTCTCCTGTCACATTTTGAATTTCCGCTTCCCCACTGATACCCTGCTCTATTTCCTCTACCCCTGCCGTTATTACCCCCCTTGATACCTCCCCCCCGCTACTTAGTTTAAAGACCTCTCTACTGCCCTAGTTATATGATTTGCCAGGACCCCAGTCCCAGCACCGTTCAGGTGAAGTCCGTCCTTACAGAACAGATCCCCCCTGTCCCAGTACTGGTGCCAGTGGCCCAAGAAACCAAACCCATTATTCCCACACCAGTCTTTGAGCCACGCATTTAGCTTTTTAATTTTACGTACCCTCGCCGATTTGGCCCGTGGCTCAGGTAGCAATCCGGAGATCAGTACCCTCGAGGTTCTGCTTTTTAATTTATTCCCTAACTGCTCAAACTCCTTCAGCAGATCCTCCTTCCTCGTCCTTCCTATGTCATTGGTCCCCACATGGACCACGACCACTGGATCCTCCCCCTCCCTCTGCAAATTTCTCTCCAGCATCGCAGAGATATCCTTAACCCTAGCACCGGGTAGGCAACACAGCCTTCGGGACATGTTCTGCTGGCCGCAGAGAACCTTATCTACCCCCCGAATAATACTATCCCCTATCACTACGGCATTTCTTCTAACTCCCCCCTCTTGAATGGCCTCCTGATCCACGGTGCTGCAGCCAGGTTGCTCATCCCTCCCACAGCCCCTGATCCCGTCCTTACATTGAGTAAGAGCCTCGGTCATGCTCGTCAGGGACAAGGGCTGTGGCTCCTGCCGCATCTCCTCCTGGTTCCCCCTACCTGCCTCGCTTATGGCCACACCTTCCTTTCCTTGCTCACTGCCTACTGAATTAGTTAAACTGGTCGGTGTGACCATCCCCTGGCACAAAACATCCAGGTAATACTCCCCCTCCCTGATGTACCGCAGCGTATGAAGTTGGGTCTCCAGCTCATCAATGCGGAGCTGGAGTTCCTCTAGCCTCAAACACTTACTGCAGCTGTAGGGATCTTCTACATCAATGGTGTCGACAAATTCCCACATCTCGCAGTATTGGCACATCTCCTGACCGCCCATCTTATATAGGTAATTAACTGGTCCTGTTTAAGAATCCCCTACTGTATTGATACACCCCTTATTTATATAATCCTACCTCCTATAAATGGGAAAGTACTCACCCCAGCCGTAAATTACCTACTGGTTTGGCTGTCTAGTGGTAATTCCGTCCGCTCTTCCTGTCTGGTCCACTGCTCCCTTGCAGTGCGAGGCAAACCTCTTTGCCTCTGTTAGTCTCTGTTAGTCTCTCGAGCCGCGGCTCCGTCCGTCCTCCCTCGGCGACAGCACCTGTGGCACCGCGGTCGTGACGTCCCTTCCGTTCCTGCAGAGCCTTCCTGTCCTGGGCGGAGTCTGCAGCTAACTGTGTGCTCACGTCCGTTAAATCAAACGAACCTTGCTACTGCACACCCCAGGCGAATGGTGAGAAAGGCCTCAATCAGGAAGTGGTGTGCCTCCTGGGAGGGGGAGTTTGAGGCAGTGTTTTGGACCTTTCAGTCCTCTAAATGACAGCTCCATCTCTGTCTAGCAGTGGCTACAGTTGTCTCTTCTGCTCTGAATTTGCAATGGAGTTGGTGGATTCAGAGGAAGAATTTCATGTAAATAACACGACAAGCTGGACTAACTCAGCGGGTCAGACAGCATCTCTGGAGCCGAGGAATAGGTGACATTTTGGGACGAGACCCTTCTTCAGACTGAGAGTCAGTGGAGAGGGCAACGAGAGATGTAGACGGTGATATAGAGAGACATAGAACAAATGATTGAAAGATATGCAAAAAGGCAGCGATGATAAAGGAAATAGGCCATTGTTAGCTGTGGGATAGGTGAAAATGGTTACAGAAAATGAGACTCAACAAGACGATAGTACAAGAAACTAGTACAACGGCTAGAGTGTGGGGAGGGATGGAGAGAGTGGGAATGCAAGGGTTACAAAGTTAGATAAATCAATATTCATACCACTGGGTTGTAAGTTGCCCAAGCAAAATATGAGGTGCTGTTCCTCCATTTTGAGTTTGTCTTCACTCTGACAATGGATGAATCCCAGGTCAGAAAGGTCAGCCTGGCAATGGGAGGGAGAGTAATGCCCCTGTCCCACTTAGGAAACCTGAACGGAAACCTCTGGAGACTTTGCGCCCCACCCAAGGTTTCCGTGCGGTTCCC
Source organism: Amblyraja radiata (assembly GCF_010909765.2). Lineage (NCBI taxonomy): Eukaryota > Metazoa > Chordata > Chondrichthyes > Rajiformes > Rajidae > Amblyraja > Amblyraja radiata. Next base: position 107,674,557 of record NC_045959.1, on the reverse strand, counting down.
GGAGGTTGCAGGTGGTTGCCGGAGGTTGCAGGTAGTAGAAGTCGGTAGGGAAACTGACAAAAACCTCCGGAAACCTCCGGGAACCGCACGGAAACCTTGGGTGGGGCACAAACATAGAAACATAGAAACATAGAAAATAGGTGCAGGAGTAGGCCATTCGGCCCATCGAGCGTGCACCGCCATTCAATATGATCATGGCTGATCATCCAACTCAGTATCCTGTACCTGCCTTCTCTCCATACCCCCTGATCCCTTTAGCCACAAGGGCCACATCTAACTCCCTCTTAAATATAGCCAATGAACTGGCCTCAACTACCTTCTGTGGCAGAGAATTCCACAGATTCACCACTCTCTGTGTGAAAAATGTTTTCCTCATCTCGGTCCTAAAAGATTTCCCCCTTATCCTTAAACTGTGACCCCTTGTTCTGGACTTCCCCAACATTGGGAACAATCTTCCTGCATCTAGCCTGTCCAACCCCTTAAGAATTTTGTAAGTTTCTATAACATCCCCCCTCAACCTTCTAAATTCTAGCGATGGGAGGGATCCAGAGTCTCCAGAGGTTTCCGTTCAGGTTTCCTAAGTGGGACAGGGGCATTAAAGTGTTTGCCAACTGGGAGATTCATGTAACTGCTCATCAGAAATTGCTCATTGGGAAGGAACCAGTCTATTTTTTCATTGGCAAGTGAAACTAACACACCTTTAGAAAATGCAATCATTTCACATCATCAAGTTGTGTCTGCAGAGGGATAAGATAAAGCAGTGGGTGGCGTAAAGCAAGATGCAAGTTAGTTGTACTACATCAATAGGGATCAGATAACATTCGCCGTGACTTTTACGTAGGTTGAAGCAGTTCTGCATCTCTTTGAAGATCAAAGAACACGTTGGAGGGGTTTAAATTGTGTAAATTGTGAGAAAATAGGAGGAATTTTTTCATGTCAAGAAATTTCTGAATTTCAATGATAATCTCAGAATACATTAGCCTTTAGAGATACAGTGTGGAAACAGGCCCTTCGGCCCACCGGGTTCACACTGACCAGAGATCACACCATTACACTAACATGATACTACACACTAGGGACAATTTACATTTTTTTTTTTTTTTAATATTTTATTTTATTAGAAGTAAGTACAGTCATATGGCACCAAAGTGCCTAATATATATTTTCATAATACATTTTATGTACAACTTCTTTTTTTTTTTTTTTATTACACTGAAAAAAGATTAGAATAAGAAAAAGAAGTTAGATAGTAAAGAATAGAAAGATGTGAAATATATAGTGTGTGAAAAAAGAAAACGAGTACATGAAGAAAGTTGAGAGAGAGAATAGAGAAAAGAAAAGGAAATAAAAAAAAGAAAAGGAGATCATTATTTATAGTCTTGACCAACCCTCGTCCAGTCCTGAAACAGTTATTTTTTACAATTGTGTTGCACCATATGATTCCAAAAAAACGACGAATGGAGACCAACTCGTTATGAATTGGTCTGATTTATCCATTAGGAGGAATCGCATTTCCTCAAGATGAGCGGTGTCCAACATACTTGCAATCCACATTTTAAGCGTTGGTATTGATGTACCCTTCCAAAATTTAAGAATTAATTTTTTTGCTATTATTAAACCATAGTTAAGGAATAGATTTTGAGATGTGTTCAATTTATTCCCATCTTCCATTACGCCAAATATAATCATTTCAGTATTAGGTTCCATTCTTGTCTTGAATAATTTTGTAAATATTTCAAAAATATCCTTCCAAAATCTATAAAGTTTTATGCAGGAAACTAAGGAATGTGTTATAGTTGCCTTTTGGGCTAGACATTTATCACAAGTGGCGGATATATTTGGATAAAATTTGTTCAATCTTGTTTTTGAATAATATAATCTATGTACAATTTTAAATTGAATTAGATTATGTCTTACATTAATTGTACATTTGTGAATATATATCAGGTATTTTTCCCATTTAACCTTCGTAATTTTTATCATTAGTTCCCGTTCCCACTCTTCTCTAAGTACCTCTGTCGATGGTAGGTCCATATTTAGAATACTATTATATAAATATGATATTAATTTTTGTGAGTCAGCTTCAATATTCATTGCTTCTTCCAATAAGTCAGGAGTTACTTTTTGATATCCTTGTATATATTTTTTCACGAAATCGCAAATCTGAAGATATTTAAAATATTGGTTGTTTTTCAATTTAAATTTTAATTGTAGTTGTTGGAATGATAGTAAGTTTCCCATTTCGTACATATCCCCGATCCTTCTAATTCAGAAACTTTCCCATTGGTTATATGTCTTATCAATAAGAGATGGTTTAAATAAAGGGTTATTCGCTATTGGCATTAACAGTAATAGATTTCTTAATTTTAAAGATAATTTTATTTGTTTCCAAATTCTTATTGTACCATATATAATTGGGTTCTTCTTATATATTGTGTTATTCATGGCTGATCATCCAACTCAGTATCCTGTACCTGCCTTCTCTCCATACCCCCTGATCCCTTTAGCCACAAGGGCCACATCTAACTCCCTCTTAAATATAGCCAATGAACTGGCCTCAACTACCTTCTGTGGCAGAGAATTCCACAGATTCACCACTCTCTGTGTGAAAAATGTTTTCCTCATCTCGGTCCTAAAAGATTTCCCCCTTATCCTTAAACTGTGACCCCTTGTTCTGGACTTCCCCAACATCGGGAACAATCTTCCTGCATCTAGCCTGTCCAACCCCTTAAGAATTTTGTAAGTTTCTATAACATCCCCCCTCAAACCTTCTAAATTCTAGCGATGGGAGGGATCCAGAGTCTCCAGAGGTTTCCGTTCAGGTTTCCTAAGTGGGACAGGGGCATTAAAGTGTTTGCCAACTGGGAGATTCATGTAACTGCTCATCAGAAATTGCTCATTGGGAAGGAACCAGTCTATTTTTTCATTGGCAAGTGAAACTAACACACCTTTAGAAAATGCAATCATTTCACATCATCAAGTTGTGTCTGCAGAGGGATAAGATAAAGCAGTGGGTGGCGTAAAGCAAGATGCAAGTTAGTTGTACTACATCAATAGGGATCAGATAACATTCGCCGTGACTTTTACGTAGGCTGAAGCAGTTCTGCATCTCTTTGAAGATCAAAGAACACGTTGGAGGGGTTTAAATTGTGTAAATTGTGAGAAAATCGGAGGAATTTTTTCATGTCAAGAAATTTCTGAATTTCAATGATAATCTCAGAATACATTAGGCTTTAGAGATACAGTGTGGAAACAGGTCCTTTGGCCCACCGGGTTCACACTGACCAGAGATCACACCATTACACTAACATGATACTACACACTAGGGACAATTTACATTTATAAGCAAAACAAATTAATCTACAAACCAACAAACTTTATGTTATTTTGATATTTCAAGACCACTGAAGATTTATAAACTGACAAGTATTTACAGGTGAAGTGTGGATTTAATCAGACCGTGTCATTTTTATTTAGAGACACAGTAATGATGGCGGATGTGCAGGAGTGGGCGCCGTCTGTGTATGGCAGCCTGCCCGCAGTCCGTCTCTTCACCTTTTTTTAATTTTAAGTCCTGTCCAAAATGTTAGTGGAGGTCATTTATGTGGTGGGTGGGGGTGGGGAAGGGGGAAACTTTAATTCTTAGTCACCTACCTGGTCGGCTACTTAGTCACCTATCCTTCCAAGCTGCTTCTTCGCCCCGTCCTCGCGGCCTACCATCGAGAATGGAGCGGCGTTTCCTGTCGGGACCGGCCGGGACTACAGCTTCGGCGGCGGCACAGCACAAGGACACCATCACGGAGCGGAGCCACGGAGCGGGCGATGCCTTACCGGGTAGCTGTGCGGTAAGCTCCGGAGCGCTGTGGCCGCCAACTCCCAACATCGCGGAGCTGTGGCTGCGGGCGTCCGGCCGCGGGCGACGCTGAATTTGGAGTGCCGCGGTGCCAGGGATCGAGTTCGCCGGGGTCGGAGCTCCAACCGGCGCAGACTGAGGGCTACGAGTGCCCCGGTCTCCGGTCTCCGGGGAGGAGGCAGCCGCTCCAGACTTTCCCAGCCGCTTGAGGAATTGTTTCACCCCACGCCGGAGTTCCATCTTCACTGCAAGAGGGCCCTGAAAATTATCGGACTGGCTGCAAGGCCACAAATGGGCCCCGACCTCGGGTGTTTCAGAGGAAGAGGACTAAACTTTCTGGTGCCTTTCCCCACAGTGGAAATTTTTGATTCTGCTGTGGGGGGACGTTTGTGTTGAACTCTATAATGTGTTGTGTCCATTTTCTTTATTTTTTTTTAACCTTTTTCTATGGTTTGTATGGAAACTTATTATTTAATTTATGTAAAGCACTTTGACATCAATGCGAGTTGACTTAAAATGTGCTATATAAATAAAACTTACTTACTTACTTACTTACTTACACAGCATGGAAACAGCCCCTTCTGCCCACCATGTCCGTACTGGCTACAGGAATACACCCGTACACGAACACTATTCTACACACGAGGGACAATTCACCATTTTTATTGAAGCCACTTAACCGACAAACCTGCACGTCTTTGGAATGTGGGATGATAACAAAGATCTCGGAGAAAACACATGAAGGTGACGGGGAGAACGTACAAACTCTGTACCGACAAGCAGCCATAGTCAGATTCAAGATTCAAGATTCAAGGGGTTTTTAGTCACGCAAGTTCCATACATGGTACAATCCTGTGTGAAAATCTTGTGCTGGACGATTCCGTACAGTAAATTTAACATTGAATTATAAAGTGCATGCATTAAATTATAGAATAGGCCAGTTCAGGTGAATTTCAGGGTTGGTTGATTCAGCAGCCTGATTGCCTGGGGGAAAACAGCTGGTTTAGGGGTAGGGTATTGACATGGATAGAGAATTGGTTGGCAGACAGGAAACAAAGAGTAGGAATAAACGGGTCCGTGTCAGAACGGCAGGCAGTGCCGCAAGGCTCGGTGCTGGGACCTCAACTATTTACAATATATAATGATTTAGATGCGCGATTAAAAGTAACACTAGCAAATTTGCAGATGACACAAAGCTGGGTGGCAGTGTGAACTGCGAAGAGGATGCTAGGAGGTTGCAGGGTGACTTGGACAGGTTGAGTGAGGAAGATGCAGTATAATGTAGATAAATGTGAGGTTATCCACTTTGGCGGCAGATGATTATCTCAATGTTGTCAAATTAGGAAAAAGGGAAGTGCAACAAGACCTGGGTGTCCTTGTACACCAGTCACTGAAAGTAAGCATGCAGGTGCAGCAGGCAGTGAAGAAAGCTAATGACATGTTGGCCTTCAGGACAAGAGGATTTGAGTATAACAGTAAAGAGATCCTTCTGCAGTTGTACAGGGCCCCGGTGAGACCACATCTGGAGTATTGTGTGCAGTTATGGTCTCCTAATTTGAGGAAGGACATCCTTGCTATTGAGGCACTGCAGTGTAGGTTCACGAGGTTAATCTCCGGGATGGCGGGACTGTCATATGAGGAAAGATTGGAAAGACTGGGCTTGTATTCACTGGAATTTAGAAGGATAGAAACGTATAAAATTATAAAAGGATGAACAAGCTAGATGCAGGAAAAAATGTTTCCAATGTTGGGGGAGTCCACAGTCTAAGAGTAAAGGTGAGGCCATTTGAAACTGAGATGAGAAAAAACTTTTTCACCCAGAGAGTTGTAAATTTGTGGAATTCTCTGCCACAGAACGCAGTGGAGGCCAATTCACCGGACACATTTAAAAGAGAGTTAGATAGAGCTCAAGGGGCTAGCGGAATCAAGGGATATGGGGAGAAGGCAGGCACGTGGGCGCCGGGGAGATGGCAGCCCTGCTGGCAGTCTATTCGTTTTTTCTTTCTTTTTGTTATTTTTAGTTTGTTTCACTGGAAGAATTGGGCCCGAACGCCGCCGCTACGGGAGTCAAGACTGTCCCGTCAACGGGGGGCTCGAGGCCCACGACCGAGGAAGTACAAAAGGAAGGACTTGAACTTTATTTCGCCTTCCATCGCAGTGAGGAATGTGTAGGAGTCACTGCGGTGGGTGTTCATGTTAAAATATGTTTTTGAGTCTGTTGCCTTTAATTGTATGACTGACCTGGCCAGTGAAATTCCTCGTATGTTGCAAAACATACTTGGCGAATAAAATCTGATTCTGATTCTGATTCTGTTTCTGATTCTGATTGTGGATTAACAGCCATGATCACAATGAATAGCAGTGCAGGCTCGAGGGCCAAATGCCCTCCTCCTGCACCTATTTTCTATGTTTTCGATGTTCAAGTGTCTGGTGATACGGGACCTGATGCTCTGGTATCTTCAGCCTGAGGGCAGTAGGCAGCATAGACTTTGGTCCGGATGGCTGTGGACTTTGATGATCCTCAGGGCTTTTCTAACTCATCACCTGGAGTATATGTCCTGGGGGGAGGGCAGCTCGCACTCGGTGATGTGCTGGGCCTTCCGCACCACTCTCTGCAGGGCCCTTCGTGCGTGCAGCTGCCATGCCAGGTGGAGATACAGTTTGTCAGGATGCTCTCCATGGTGCCTCTGTAGAAATCCCTGAGGACCCGGGGGTTCAGGCCGAATTTTGTCGCCTGAGGTTGTAGAGGTCCTGTTGCACCTTTTTTGGGATGGTGCGAAATGTGGGTGGTCCAGGTCAGGTACCCTGTGATGTGGACACTGAGGAACCTCTACACCTCTATACCTTCGATTTTCCAGCATCTGTAGTTCCTTCTTAAACACTTTGTCTACTCTACTCCACTGCAAAATCTCCTCAAGGTTTGCCTACTTTGAAGAAGTTCTCCTCCTCTCTCCGGAGACAGTTTCACAACCTCCTCTCTAACTGCCCCCTCTCTGTGATCCCCCCATGCCCTCCAACTCTACGCTTGCTGTCTCCTCCCCTTCCTCAGCCCTCGGGCTGTCTCCTCCCATCCTTCAGCCCTCGGGCTCCTCCTCCACCTTTTTCCTTTCTTCTCCCCCCCCACCCCCCATCAGTCTGAAGAAGGGTTTCGGCCCGAAACGTTGCCTATTTCCTTCGCTCCATAGATGCTGCTGCACCCGCTGAGTTTCTCCAGCATTTTTGTGTACCCTCTACACCGCTGATGTTGATGGGGGGGGGGGGGGGGGCGGGGGGCGGGAACACTCCTGTAGTCGACGATCACCTCTTTGGTCTTGTCGACGTTGAGAGAGAGATTGTTGGCCTGGCCTACCGTGTCAGGGGCACTACCCCCTCTCTATAGGCCGACTCATCCCCGTTGTGGTGTAGTGCTGTGGAGGTGTGGTCTCTGATCCTAACCACCTGGGGTCGGCCGGTCAGGAGATCCAGGATCCAGGTGTTCAGACCCCAGGTCCAGGAGCTTGTCGACGAGCTTAGAGGGCACAATTGTGTTGATCGCTGAACTGTAGTCTATGACCAGCATCCTAACATAAGTGTCCCTCTTGTCCAGGTGGGTGAGATCGATGTGAAGGGTGTAGGCGATGGTGTCGTCTGTTAATCTGTTGGGGCAGTAGGCAAATTGGCAGGGGTCCAGGTTGTTGGGGAGTGAGGAGCAGATTATGTGCTTGATCAGCTTCTCAAAGCATTTGCTGATGATGGGTGTCAATGGGGGGCGGTGGGGCGGGGGGGGGAGGGGTGGTGGGGCGGGGGGCCGGGGGGGCGGGGTGCTTCCTCTCGAACCAAGCGTCGAAGTGATTTAGCTCATCCGGGAGGGAAGCTGTGGTATTGGTGGTGTGGTGGAGGACTTCATAGTCCGTTATGGTCTGAAGACCCTGCCTGACGTGCCGTGGGTTGCTGGAGGTGAGGTTGGCTTCCATCCTCTCGCAGTAGTGAAGATGTCTCTGTTCGGAGCATATTGTACACCACTCTATACTGCACGCCTGTGATCAATCTACAGAAAAGCAAGCTTACAGAGACTTGAACGAGCTTATAATGATGCCATGAGAATATTACTTAAGAAACCTAGATGTTGTAGTGCAAGGGAAATGTTTGTAGCTGCAGGAGTCAATACTTTATAAACTGTCTTAAGAAACATAGAAACATAGAAACATAGAAAATAGGTGCAGGAGTAGGCCATTTGGCCCTTCGAGCCTGCACCGCCATTCAACATGATCATGGCTGATCATCCAACTCAGTATCCCATCCCTGCCTTCTCTCCATACCCCCTGATCCCTTTAGCCACAAGGACCACAACTAACTCCGTCTTAAATATAGCCAATTAACTGGCCTCAACTACCTTCTGTGGCAGAGAATTCCACAGATTCACCACTCTCTGTGTAAAAAATGATTTTCTCATCTCGGTCCTAAAAGACTTCCCTCTTATCCTTAAACTGTGACCCCTAGTTCTGGACTTCCCCAACATCGGGAATAATCTTCCTGCATCTAGCCTGTCCAACCCCTTAAGAATGTTGTAAGTTTATAGAACTGGCAGATGTAAGAACCTCCCATTTGCTTTTTAACTTTGGATTAGTTTATAACGTGCATCGTGGAAACGGGACATTCGGCCCACCGAGTCCATGCCGACCAGTAACACTATCCTACACATTAGGGATAATTTTACCGAAGCCATTCTTTGGAATGCGGGGGGAAGAACGGGAGGTCCTGCAGAAAACCTATGCAGTGACAATGTACAAACTCCGTTCAGACAGCACCCGTAGTCAGGATCGAACCCGGGTCTCATGCACTACAAGGCAGCAACTCTACCGCTGCGCCACCGTGCCGCCTATTCTTATATATATATACATTTCTATATACATTTATTGCCGGATTAATGGCTCTGAAAATGAAATCATCTTGGCCTTATCAAACATAAGGTTTAGCACTACACGCTACCAATCCCAGCTGTGGAGTTGTCTCGTAGAATACTGAGTTTTTTATTCTTGATCTAAAACCATGTATTGTGTTTTTGTATGTAATTTATTGTGCTTTTGTAAGTCATTTACTGTGCTTTTGTATAATAATAATAATAATAATAAATTTTATTTAATGGGCGCCTTTCAAACATCTCAAGGACACCTTACATAGTAATCGGAATAACATATAATCGGAATATAACAAGTAATAAAGACATCACAGAGACACAAATTAAAAACAGGATTCAATCCAAAAACAGAAAACCAAAAACACAGTGTGAAGAGGGAGCAGCGGCAGCCAAAGCGCGCCAGCGTCCACTCTCTCTTCACGGCAGCCATCTTGGACACAGACCTACAGGACTACAATTAGACAAAAAAATCATCCCCCCACAGTGGATACCACTGTGGGGAAGGCACAATGTCCAGTCCCCACCCCATGTTCACCCCAAAGTCAGGCCTATTGAGGCCACCGCAATTGCCTCTACGGAGGCCCGATGTTCCTGGCTGTTCTCACCGGGTGGTCTTGGCCCGGCGTCGGGAGAGTCCTTTCGGCGGCTGGGCCACCTGGAACGGCTGCTTCCTGGTTGGAGCCCACAGCTGCCGAAGCCGACAAGGCCGCGCCGTTTGGAGCTCCCAGGCTCCCGATGTTAAAGTCGGCGCCGCCTCTCCGCACTGCTGCCTCTCTGCACTGCCGCCTCTCCGCACTGCCGCCTCTCCACACGCCGCCTCTCCACGCTCCGCAGACCCGCAGCCCGGAGATGTTGCTCTCGGCGGTCCAGCTCGCCAGAGCTCCAGCGCGTCGCTCCAGCGCGTCTCTCCAGCGCGGCGACCCAGGCAAGGGATCGCCCGCTCCACTCCGCTCCGCTCCAGCGCTCCAATGCTGTGCCGCCGCCGAAGCCGAGGTGCTGGGCGGTCCCCGCCAGGAAACGGCGCTCCAAGCCCGCAGGTAGGCCACGAGGACGGGTCGACGGGCAGCCCGGAGAAAAGGCTGCCACACCGACCAGGTAGGGATCTAGAAATAAAGTTTACACCTACCCCCCACATTAAAAAGACCATATCCCCTACAAACAAAAAACAGGACTCACTAAAAACTATAAACTATAAAAAACTATTAAAAAAACAGATTTAAAACGGACGGCTGCTGGCTAGCAGCCGTTCACCAAGATGATTTGTATGCAATTTATTGTGCTTTTGTATGCAATTTATTCCATGTAATGTCTTGTCTTTTATCTGGACCTTGAGTCTGTAATTGTAAAAGTTTTGGCCCTTCTAAGGGTCTCTGATGCTGTCAGGCAGCAGTTCTTTTGCCACGCCACCGTGCAGCCCAATTCAGAGAAATCAAGTCTAGTTTTGAAACAAACAGCAGTGCAGACGTGGGATATATTTCGAGGCTGCAAGCAATCTCACCAATGCTTTGGATGTGTGCTTTGCCTTTCAAGTTTCGCTTCAACAGTGCATCAGTGTTTCAGGCGCTTGATCTAACCTTGACAAGTGACTGGAGGATGGGATGGAATCAATGGAAAAAGTACAAAGTTTACAATGCGGGTCCAATGTTATTGCCAACAACTCAGTGGAAAAAGCTTCAACTCATCCACAAATTTAAAAGATAGAAACCTTTTTGAACTGAAACTCTTTGAAATTCCGAAGACAGGAACGGTTCCTAGATCCAGTGCGAAGAAGGGTCTCGACCTGAAACATCACCTATTCCTTTTCTCCAGAGATGCTCTTTGACTCACTGAGTTACTCAAGCTTTTTGTTTAATCCAGCACCTGCAGTTCCTTCATACACGTATATTCCTTTTATTGACCGAATCTTGTTTCTATTAATAAATTTGTGGTGCAGGAAGAAATTGCAGATGCTGGTTTACACAGAAGCTGGAGTAACTCAGCGGGTCAGGCAGCATCTCTGGAGAGAAGGAATAGGTGACATTTCGTGTCGAGACCCTTCTTCGGACTGTGGGTCAAGGGAGAGGGCAACTAGCGGTATGAAAAGGTACGGAACAAATTAGAGCCGGAAACAATGACCCAAGAAAGGTGGAGCCCACAATGGTCCATTGTTGGCTGTAGAAGGGATGATTATGAAGAAATTTGTGATGATCTGTCAAGTTAAATATGTACATTTTTTTCACAGAAATGTTCGACTTGAAAACTACTAGGTGTTGGTACAGAATACTGATGGAATAGAGTGTAATAAGAATTTCATCGAGCATATTTAACTAAAGCAATTGGAAAACATCATTACTATTGCTACATGATACATAGTAATCTATCAGCAAGCTTTAAGCACTCATTTTATATTGACAATGTTCTCATGTGTAAAAAAATCTATTTAACATCTAACGTTAAATCATTCATTGATAATAAGATCTGATTCAACTGAGACTTATGGCACTTGATGGTGGAAGATGTTTCCAAGGTGTGAGCGTAGAAATGCTCTTCAACTGATGTCAGGGGTTATGGGGAGAAGGCAGGAGAATGTGGTTAGGAGGGAGAGATAGTTCAGCCATGATTGAATGGCGGAGTAGACTTGATGGGCCGAATGGCCTAATTCTGCCATATCACCTATGGCCCAGGTGAAGACCCAAAGTTCCCACTGAAAGCAGCGGGAGTGAGATAGAGCTAAAATAAGAAGCGGGATTATTGCAAGTTACAAAAGCAAAATATTAGGAATGCTGGAAAGCTTGAGTTGATTCCAAGATGGGGAGAAGGCAGGCACGGGTTACTGATTGTGAATGATCAGCCATGATCACAATGAATGGCGGTATAGGCTCGCAGAGCCAAATGGCCTCCCCCTGCAACTATTTTCTATGTTTCTATGGCGCCCAACCCAGGCGACTATTTGTGTGATAGCCACAGAAGCAGATCAACAATCACATATTACAATCACTCCACACTCTTAAATTTCTACTCCTGCAGCAACATTTCTTACTTTATCTATGATCTTCTTAAACCCTCGGATTATCTTTGATCGGACTTTACTGGCTTTACCTTGCACTAAAAGCTATTCCCTCAAGTTCAAGTTAGTTTATTGTCATGTGTCCCTGTATAGGACAATGAAATTCTTGCTTTGCTTCAGCACACAGAACATAGTAGGCATTTACTACAAAACAGATCAGTGTGTCCATATACCATGATATAAATATATACACACATGAATAAATAAACTGATAAAGTGCAAATAACAGAAAATGGGTTATTAATAATCAGAGTTTTGTCCGAGCCAGGTTTAATAGCCTGATGGCTGTGGGGAAGTAGCTATTCCTGAACCTGGTTGTTGCAGTCTTCAGGCTCCTGTACCTTCTACCTGAAGGTAGCAGGGAGATGAGTGTGTGGCCAGGATGGTGTGGGTCTTTGATGATACTGCCAGCCTTTTTGAGGCAGCGACTGCGATAAATCCCCTCGATGGAAGGAAGGTCAGAGCCGATGATGGACTGGGCAGTGTTTACTACTTTTTGTAGTCTTTTCCTCTCCAGGGTGCTCAAATTGCTGAACCAAGCCATGATGCAACTGGTCAGCATGCTCTCTACTGTGCACCTGTAGAAGTTAGAGAGAGTCTTCCTTGACAAACCGACTCTCCGTAATCTTCTCAGGAAGTAGAGGCGCTGATGAGCTTTCTTGATAATTGCATTAGTGTTCTCGGACCAGGAAAGATCTTCAGAGATGTGAATTTGAAGCTCTTGACCCTTTCAACCATCGACCCGTTGATATAAATGGGGCTGTGGGTCACCCTCCTACTCCTTCCAAAGTCCACAATCAGTTCCTTGGTTTTGCTAGTGTTGAGTACCAGGTTATTGCGCTGGCACCATATGGACAGTTGCTCGATCTCTCTTCTATACTCTGACTCATCCCCATCAGTGATACGCCCCACAACAGTGGTGTCGTCAGCGAACTTGATGATGGAGTTCGCACTGTGACTGGCTACGCAGTCATGAGTATAGAGTGAGTACAGCAGGTACTCCCTTATCATGTATTTGTACACGGTGAATGGCTCGATTGTAATCTTGTGTTGTCTTTCCGCTGACTGGTTAGCGCGGAACACAAGCTTTTCACTGTACCTCAGTACATTTGATAATAAACCAAACCAAACCAAACCAAACCCTGAATAAATAAACCAAACCAAACCCTGAATAAATAAACCAAAAAACATGTGAAATGGTCAGCAAATTTTGAGAAAGAAAATGAGAATACGTTGGGAACTTCAGATGCTGGTATCTTGAGCAAAAATACAAAGTGCTGGAGGTACACAGCTGGTCAGTTGTGGAGGGAATGGACAGACAGCGCCTCAGAACAGGACCAAGGCATAGATAGAGTGGATGTGGAAAGGATGGGAGAATCTAGGAGCAGAGGTCAAAGCCTCAGATTGAAAGGGCGCTATTTTAGAAAGAAGATGAGGAGGAACTACTTTAGTCAGAGGGTAGTTAATCTGTGGAACTTATTGCCGCAGAGGGCTGTGGAGGCCAAGTCAGTGGATATTTTTTAAGGCAGAGATAGATAAATTCTTGATTAGAACGGATGTCAACAGTTAAGAGGTGAATGCTGGAAAATGAGATTAGGAGGCAGAGATCAGCCATGATTGAATGGCGGAGTAGACTCGATGAGCCCAATGGCCTCATTCTACTCCTATAACTTGTGAATTTGTGAACTTGTGGCCATTCTTCAGACTAAACAGGTCCTGTTCCAAAACGTCATCTGCCCATTCAATCTGTCAGAAAAAAAGTCCCAGCCCAAAATGTTGTCTGTCCATTTCCGTCCACAGATGCTGTCTAATCCATCGGGTTCCTCCAGTACTTTATGCTTTGCTAATGGAATGCTTTAGTCTGAAGCGTTTTCTTCCGAACTGTAAGTACAGAGTCAAGACAAAGGGCAATTTGATGGGTCAAGTAATAGGAAGTCAATGAAAATCAAAGAATCTGCAGAATCCACAGAATCTATCAAAATATTCTACAATTGGATGGGAAGAAGGTAATGTGCCTAAAAGCCCTGTCCCACAGTACGAGTTCATTCGAAGAGTTCTCCCGAGTTTGCCCTGATTCGAACTTGGAGAATTACGGTAATGGCCACTCGTCAGTACTCGGGGCTCTCGTGGACATTTTTCAACATGTTGAAAAATCTTCACGAGTCTTCCCGTGCTTACCTGCCATTAGCGATGTCTTCCCGAGTACCTGCCGTTAGCGTTACGAGCCGCTAAGAGATGTTCCCGAGCTCTGACGTACACGCTTCGTTCATTCTCCGTGCTTACCACGAGTTTGATTTTTTTTAAACTCGGGAGAGCTCTTGGAATGAACCTGTACCGTGGGACAGGGCTTTGAAAATTGTAACGTCCAGGTTCAGGAGCAGTTTCTTCCCTACAGCCAACAGGCTATTAAACACTATGATCTCCAAATATGCTCCGGACTACATAGACTTATGGGGCATTATTTTTTTCTTTGCATTATTCTTATCCACGCGCCTGACACCAGACACCTGAAATAAGCACTCTTGCCCAAGCTCTATCTCACGAGAGATTTCTGGGAGAGCAGTGAAACTTGGAGTTGGGTCATTGAATTGGACAAATTGGAAACAGGCCCTTTAGAACATCAAGTTTGTGCTTATCATCAATTATTTATTTTAATCTAATCCTACACCAATCCCATTTTATGCTCTCCAGATTCCCCCCCAATATCCGCCAGATTCTATCACTCCACCTCACGGTAGAGACAAGTTACAGTGGGTTAATAACGTTCCAAACTTCATGCCTTTGGGATGTGGTTGGAAACTGGAGCACCTGTGGGAAACCAAGTGGTCATAGAGTGAACATGCATTCTTCACTCACACAACAACCAAAGTCAGAATTGAAGCTGGGACTACCTGCTGTGCCACTATGCTGCTCTGAAGTTATCAAATTTGTAAAGTGTTGACATTCATTGGAATTGCAAAAATTCATGTTCATAAGTGATAGGAGCAGAATTAAGCCATTCGGCCCACTGTCTACTCAGCCATTCAATCATGGCTGACCTATTTTTCCCTCTTAGAAACATAGAAACATAGAAATTAGGTGCAGGAGTAGGCCATTCGGCCCTTCGAGCCTGCACTGCCATTCAATATGATCATGGCTGATCATCCAACTCAGTATCCCGTACCTGCCTTCTCTCCATACCCTCTGATCCCCTTAGCCACCAGGGCCACATCTAACTCCCTCTTAAATATAGCCAATGAACTGGCCTCGACTACCCTCTGTGGCAGGGAGTTCCAGAGATTCACCACTCTCTGTGTGAAAAAAGTTCTTCTCATCTCAGTTTTAAAGGATTTCCCCCTTATCCTTAAGCTGTGACCCCTTGTCCTGGACTTCCCCAACATCGGGAGCAATCTTCCTGCATCTAGCCTGTCCAACCCCTTAAGAATTTTGTAAGTTTCTATAAGATCCCCTCTCAATCTCCTAAATTCTAGAGAGTATAAACCAAGTCTATCCAGTCTTTCTTCATAAGACAGTCCTGACATCTTATGACCTCTTAACCCCATTCACCTGCTTTCTCCCCATAATTATACTTCAATCATTTCACAGAGTACAAAATAAGATCATGTTCATAAGTTCTAGGAGCAGAATTAGGCCATTCGGCCCATCAAGTCTACTCCGCCATTCAATCATGGCTGACCTATCTTTCCCTCTCAACCCCATTGTCTTGCCTTCTCCCCATAACCCCTGACACGTGTACTAATCAAGAATCTATCCATCTCTGCCTTAAAAATATCCATTGATTTGGCCTCCATGGCATTCTGTGGCAATGAATTCCACAGATTCACCACCCTCTGATTAAAGAGATTCCTCCTCATCTCCTTCATAAAGCAATATCCTTTAATTCTGAGGCAATTACCTCTGGTCCCAGACTCTCCCACTACAAAAAAACGATAAAAATAAATAAACCAGCAATGAGGTAAAGTCAACTGCACAATAAAGTCTCATCTTCAAAGTAGGCATACCTTGAGGGCATGCACAATACCTCAACCTTTGCACAATAGTCAGTAATGTCACCAACAATGAATGTGTCAACTCAAGATGAAATCATGAAGGCTTTTTTCCTGGAAACATTAGGGTAGATTAAAAAAAAATACAAGTCATGAATGTGACCTTTTCAAAAAAGTGACTTTTTAAAATAACTGCTTTTCATTTAGAACGATAGACTGCTCAGTATTCATTCAACAGTTACAACTTCTGCCTGAATGAAAATCCATATTCCTGTAAAATCAAATTCCACATAATGCTATAAAGTGCCAATGCAAGTGGAATTTTTAAAAAGGTAAATACTTATTTCTTTGTCGTAAAACATAATGTTTCAGCTCTGCTAAAACATTTGAGCTAAGGTTAAATTATTGACGTCCTCATTCTGAATATTTAAGTCAGACTGCAAATTTACTCTCTTTTAATATGAATATTAAAAATAGAAACAGCCTCTTCAGCCTCATCCACTATTTAGTATCATGAGTGATCCTATAACTAATCAATATAAAACCTGCCCGATCACTGCACTTACGATGTCTTTGGTGCGTAAAATATATGTTGCAAAGACTTAGACCTTCATCCAAGACCACAGGATATTACAGAGAATTCTATCACATAAAGCAAACTCTCGTCCATTAACTCCATTCACATCTCACGCTGTTTCGGCGAGGCCAGCAGCATATTAATGAACAAGTCGCACTCTTGCTCTTGTTACTCCCTGTTCTCCCCTCTCCCGTCAGGCAAGAGGTACAGAAGTGAAAACCCATACCTCCAGATTCAGGGACAGTTTCTTCCCAGCTGTTATCATGCAACTGAGCCATTTTATTAATAACTAGAGAGTGGTCCTGAGCTACTATTTACCTCATAGGAGACCCTCAGACTATCGTTAATCAGACTTTACCGGACTTTACCTTGCATTAAATATTATTATCATTATTCCCTTTATCATGTTTCTATGTTTCTATGTTTCTATGTATCTGTGGATGGCACAATTGTAATCACGCATTGTCTTTCCGCTGACTGGTTAGCACGCAACAAAAAGCTTTTCACTGTACATCAATTTACGTAACAATAAACTAAACTAAACTAAACTAAATACATTCACTGACAACAGTCATGACCCTCCGTGGTAGAGGATTCCCATGCCTACACCATCTGATTGAGGAGATTTATTTTCATCACTTTCGCAAATGGCAGATGCCTTACCCTGAGACAATGCCCACTATTTCTCCTGCCAAAGGAAACAGCTTTACAACATTTACCTTGTCAATCTCTCTCACTGTGTTAGATGTTGCAATGAAATCATCCCTTATTCTTAGAAACTCTATTTGGACAATCCTACCCTGTTTCTATTCGTAGGAAAACACATTCATCTCCATAAAATTCAACTATTTCGACTTTAGAGATTCACTGCAGAAACAGGCCCTTTTGCCCAATGAGTTCACGCCGATTGGCGATCACCCCGTACATTAACACTATCTGACACACAGACTACGGGCAATTTACAACTTTTTTTACCAAAGCCAATTTATATAAAATCAAATCAAACTACAATTTTTTTACCATAGCCAATTAACCTACAAACCTGTATGTCTTTCAAGTCTCAGGAGGAAACCGGAGCAACCAGAGAAAACCCACATGGTCATGGGGAGAACGTATAAACTCTGTAAAAGACAGCACCCGTAGTCAGGATTGAACCTGGGGTTCTGGCACTGAAATGCAGGAACTCTACTGGTGCATCATTGTGCGGCACACAAATGTGTCTGTGTTTGTCCAAATCAGTCCGTGTTTGTCCAAATCAGTCCGTGTTTCTCCAATGCACATTTATCTTTCCTTGAGCCTGGATATTGAATGAGGATGCAGTGCTCAAATAAAGGCGGTTCTCACTGTGCCCCTCCATCCAGGTGTGCACCCATTTATCCCACTACCTCGCCCTTCATTCCCCTCCCCTCCCTCCCCCCCCCATCCCCTCCGTCCTCTATTCCTCCCTCTGGTTTTACATTTCACACATCTTCACTCCTTATCCAACATCCTTTTGTTTCCCTCCCATCTGCTAAACAAACCCCTCTCACCTGTCTCCATCACTGGTCAGATTATGCCCCATTCCCACCTCTTTTCCAGCTTTCTGTCCCCCCCCCCCGCCCCCCTCACTTCTCCAATCAGCCTGAAGAAGGGTCCCGACCCGCAACGTCGCTCATCCATTCCCTCCACAGATGCTGCCTGTCCCGCTGAGTTATTCCAGTCTTGATAAAGGAGGCTTATATTTTATTAAGATAATCTTTTCTGCAGAGTACACACAGATGAAGTAGAATGATTGCTTTCTAACTATTGACAAACATTTTCTAAATTTACTAACTCATAACAATTTATGAGAACTGCAGGAAAAAATAGATTTTATTTTGCCCTTTATGACACACGACCCGTTAATAAGGGGCCAGTGCAGTGATCTTAGAGCATGAAAGACCAATGGAGGACTCGGCGTGGTTGAACCGATGTGGGGGGGGGGAGAACAAAAGGAAGAGCTGCCGTGCTTTGTAACATTGTCAGTGCCGTAGATGGCTGCCATTTGTATACATTGGGTATGCAGCAAAGAATTTCACTCTGCCCAGTCACATGTGATAATAAAGTATTCCATTCCTTTCAACCACTGCACAATCACGTTGGAAATAGTTCAGACGGTCTGAACTGGTAGCAGCAGTTCTAAAGAATAAGAAAACTTTGAAAAAATAAAAATGTGCTAAGGCGAGTGCCTGCTACAAACTGGTGTTATGTTTGGTATGCGATATGAGAGTGAGACCTATCTTTTGTTATTCTTTACACATTCAGTGTAGAAACAGGCCCTTCGGCCCACCGTGTCCACGCCGACCAACGATCACATAGAAACATAGAAAGTAGGTGCAGGAGTAGGCCATTCGCCCCTTCGAGCCAGCACCGCCATTCAATGTGATCATGGCTGATTATCCAGAATCAGTACCCTGTTCCTGCTTTTTTCCCCATATCCATTGATTCCTTTAGCCCAAATGGCTATATCTAACTCTCTCTTGAATACATCCAGTGAATTGGCCTCCACAGCCTTCCATAGCAGAGATTTCCACAGATTCACAACTCTCTGGGTGAAAAGGTGTTTCCTCATCCTAAATGGCCTTCCCTTATTCTTAAACTGTGACCCCTGGTTGTGGACTCCCTCAAGATGGGGAGCATTTTTCCTGCATCCAGCCTGTCCAATCCTTTAAGTATTGTATATGTTTCTATAAGGTATCCTCTCATCCTTCTAAATTCCAGGTAATAGAAACCCAGTCGATCCATTCTTTCATCACCTGTACACTAGCTCTATGTTATTCCAGTTTTGCATCCTGCACAGGGCGTAATTTACAGAAGCCAATTAACTAACAAACCTGCATGAATAATATGGGAGGAAACCGGAGCATCTGGAGAAAACATACAAACACAAGGAGAACACATAGACTCACAGATTGTTCAGGTGGAATACATGGCTCAACAATTGGCAGTGTTACACTTTAATCTGGAGATGCAGTTAGTAGATACTTAATAAAACAGTGACGTGGAGAACATACTAACTCCTTACCGACAGGGCACCCATAGCCAGGATCGAACCCAGGTCTCTGACGCTGTGGCACTGTGTCACCCCTATTGTTGGCTAAATCACCACATTGCTGGATAAAATACAAAATTCATGCCTTGCAGTGCATGAGCCCAAGGGAGAAGATGTATCAATTTCATCATCTGACTTGCTTTGGATAAATTCTAATGAAGAACTATGTTTATGATTGCCAGGAGCTATGGTTAACATCAATCAATCAGTTTGTTCACTAGCACAGCAGGTAAAGCTCTGCATCTTGAAAACATTGGATTATTAAATGCGGATGAAAATCAACAAGCCCTTCATTTTAATATTATCAAAGCCTTTCCTGAAACTGTGCCAGGCAGCACAATGGTGCTGTCGTAGTGTTGCTGCCTACCTACAAACCTGCATGTCTTTGAGTCTTGGGAGGAAACTGCAGCACCCAGAGGAAACCCACGCAGTCACAGGGAGAATGAACAAACTCCATACAGACAGCACCCCAGGTTCATAGGTTCAATGGTTCTACGAGTAGAATCAGGCCATTCTATTCATCAAATCTACTCCGCAATTCAATCATGGCTGACCTACCTTTCCCTCTCAACTCTATTCTCCTGCCTTGTTTCCATAACCCCCGACACCCTAACGTATCAAGAATTTGTCAATCTCCGCCTTAAAAATATCCATTGACTTGGCCTCCACAGCCGTCCGTGGGCAGGATTGAACCTGAATGTCAGGTGCTGTGAGGCAGCAGCTCTACCAGCTGTAAAACCATGCTGCCCAATTCTCTTTTATTTTAAATCTGTCCTGCTATCTTTTATAAGTAGGAGAGCACCAAGTATTACTCTTGCAATCAGGGACGACAGATTGCACAATGGGCTAAGTGTTCGGCTGGCAACCGGAAGGTAGCCGGTTCGAATCCCGCTTGGAGTGCATACTGTCGTTGTGTCCTTGGGCAAGACACTTCACCCACCTTTGCCTGTGTGTGAATGTGTGTGAATGTGTGTGAGTGATTGGTGGTGGTCGGAGGGGCCGTAGGCGCAGATGGCAGCCACGCTTCCATCAGTCTGCCCCAGGGCAGCTGTGGCTACAGAAGTAGCTTACCACTACCGAGTGTGACTGAGGAGTGAATGAATAATGCGATGTAAAGCGCCTTGAGTATTAGAAAGGCGCTATATAAATCCCATCCATTATTATTATTAATCATCTTGCAGCTTCTTATTCACTTTTCCCTTTGGATAATATTTTACCCTGTTTTAATTATATATTTCTTGAGAAGTAGGCAATGCTGCAAAGTTTGCATTAATTGGCACTCATTAGTTTCTTCAAGAAAGTGGCAGTGGGGATACTCGCATATCAATCAAAATCAAACAAAAATCTGCATTAATTCCTTCCAGACTCCGAACTAGTACAGACAGAAGCAATATTGTTACAGTCAGATTGCTGTTATATTGCCGTTAGATTGGACTACCCGGGCTGGTAGGAGAAAGGGTCATAAGTGATAGGAGAAGAATTAGGCCATTCGGCCCATCGTCCACTCTGCCATTCAATCATGGCTGATCTATCTCTCCCTCATAACACCATTCTCCTGCCTTCACCCCATAACCCCTCACTCCCGTACTAATCATGAATCTATCTATCTCCACGTAAAAAAATATCCATTGACTTGGCCTCCACAGCCATCCGTGACAAAGAATTCCACAGATTCACCACCATCGACTGAAGAAATTCCTCCGCATCTCAAAAGTTCACAAGTTACAGGAGTAGAATTAGGCCATTCGGCCCATCTCCTTCCTAAAGGAACACCCTTTAATTCTGAGGCAATGACCTCTAGTCCTAGACTCTCCCACAAGCGGAAACATCCGCTTCACATCCACATGCCTTTCATTATTCGGTATTTTTTCAAAGGTATCACACTGTAAACTTGGCAAACAGCTTGGAGGAAACTGCTGAGTTGTAGAACAGGGGAGTAATATGCTTGGAATTACGAGTGTAATTTCAGAGATGCTCCTGGTATCTTGCGTGTAATCAGAATTTCACCTTTCCTCTGGCATCTCTTGAATTATGATTTCCAATAGATGTTTCGCAGGACATTGCTGGATTTGTGTAAATAGATTTTGAACAATGCAATATTGATAATAAAGGTCCCCTGCCAACGCCAGCATTGTATTATTTCTTGGAAGAAAATATTGGATTTGTTCTTTAGTATGTTTTTCTTTCAAATCAATACTTTCACAGGTGATAATGACATAGCTGCTGCAACATAATTTTTTGCTATGATTTCAGTGAATGGAAATGGCACTAATAACTCTGGTATGAAATTCACAAATAATAAACATATGATTATGTAAAGCCTTATTACATCAACCCTGTATTCTTCAAATTCAATTTCTGCCTCTTGTGCTGTGAAAATGAAAAGCAACTGTTTAAATATTGAAATTAATTTGTATGTCTTATTATAATTGGATATTCTCTGAATATTTACATTTATCACTTTTTTTTGTCATTACTTAAATTCATCCCATTTTAAAGAAAGAAATTAGCCATGCCTTTGCTTGATATAGATTAAAATAAATTTGGGGCAGAGCAGAGGTCGAGTTGCTGCCGTACAGCTCCAGAGACGCGGGTTCGATCCTGCTTTGGGTGCTGCCTGTACGACGTTTATATGTTCTTCGCGTGACCTGCGTGGGTTCTCTCTGGGTTCTCTGGTTCTCTCCCACGCTCCAAAAACGTACAGGCTTGTAGGTCAATTGTCTTTGGTAAAGTTGTAAAACTATTCCGAGTCAGTAGGATAATGTTAATATGTGGGGGATCGCTGGTCGGCGCGAACTCGGTGGGCCGAAGGGCCTGTTTCCGCGCTGTATCTCTAAACTAAACTAAACTAAACAAAATTCTGGGATTGGTAGATAGACTGCATCTCAGGCAATGCTGTTGCTGATTGTGTATGAAAGTGTCTGCAAAGTGTAATGGTCGAGGAGCTGAGCTCTCATCGTGCTGCGGCAGATTTAATTTCATTTCCATTTTCATGCAACTGTTGTAACTCACCTCTATTCACAAAGGGCAGGAGCTGAATATTGCTGGGTCGCCCGGGCTGCGTCGATCACTAATCCCGAGACCAATTAAGCTTTGACACCGCCCGCATGCAATATACCATTGCTCTGAGACTTTCAGCAGAAGTGTAAATTGGAATTAAAACCATTCTGTATCAACAAGATTAATTTCCTCCAGTAGTGTATGGGGAAAAAATTGCTATCCTTTGGTATTGCTCGTCAAGGAAGCACGGAGACCACATTGGAAAGGCTCCATAAAAAGCAGAGAGAACAATGTGAAATTAACCCATACTCACTGTTCTGATATAATTATAACATCACCTTCATGGCAATTTACATGATCACCACCTGTAGCCAGGGTGAACCCTCCCTATTCAGGAAATAGAGGCCAAAGAGAACTGCAAGCATAAAAAGTGTTGTACGTAATTAAATGTAAGGAGTGTAAAGGGCCTGTCCCACTTACGCGATTACGGCCCTTAATTTACTGTACATAGGCGAAATGGGTAACAACCTCTGAGTTAGACTGACAGGACACCTCAACAAAATCACAAGGGGAAATCAGTCCAAACTCATTGGCAGACACTTCTCTCAGCACGGGATCCGTTCCCTCGGGATCACGGGCCTAGAAACAAACATAAATCGGTAGGAAGAGGGCAGAGAGGAAATAGATTGAAGCGTTACCGACACGAGAGCCAAATGGCCTTAACGTAGCAAAATCTCAAGCATAGGGTGGGCCCTGACTGACTCCTACAAATCTGCAGAAGGGCAAGTGCAAAGGCGAGCAGATTTGGACGAGGGTAATGAGACCGTGGGCCAAACCAAAGTGGCAGTACATGGTGACAGGGAATCTCCAGGGGGAGATCATTGTGCACCAGAGGGCATTTTGCCCCACTGCCCAATAAATGATAACCCAGCCCTAATGCATGACCATCCCTAAACAGTCCTCGCAAGGCAAGCAGCATCAAAATATGAGGAATGATACATCAAGGGAACGTGAGTAAAGGAAGGTGATTATTTAATCAGCAAGAAAGTGACTAATAAAAATATCATCTGTTGTTTTGTACTATGAATAATACCCCAGCTATTTACGATATATATTAATGATTTGGACGAGGGAATTGAATGCAACATCTCCAAATTTGCAGATGACATAAAGCTGGGGGGCAGTGTTAGCTGTGTGGAGGATGCTAGGAGGCTGCAAGGTGACTTGGATAGGCTGGGTGAGTGGGCAAATGCATGGCAGATGCAGTATAATGTGGATAAATGTGAGGTTATCCACTTTGGTGGGAAAAACAGGAAAGTAGACTATTATCTGAATGGTGGCCGATTAGGAAAGGGGGAGATGCAACGAGACCTGGGTGTCATGGTACACCAGTCATTAAAAGTAGGCATGCAGGTGCAGCAGGCAGTGAAGAAGGCGAATGGTATGTTAGCATTCATAGCAAAAGGATTTGAGTATAGGAGCAGGGAGGTTCTACTGCAGTTGTACAGGGTCTTGGTGAGACCACACCTGGAGTATTGCGTACAGTTTTGGTCTCCTAATCTGAGGAAGGACATTCTTGCCATAGAGGGAGTACAGAGAAGGTTCACCAGACTGATTCCTGGGATGTCAGGACTTTCATATGAAGAAAGACTGGATAGACTCGGTTTGTACTCGCTAGAATTTAGAAGATTGAGGGGGGATCTTATAGAAACTTACAAAATTCTTAAGGGGTTGGACAGGCTAGATGCAGGAAGATTGTTCCCGATGTTGGGGAAGTCCAGAACAAGGGGTCACAGTTTAAGGATAAGGGGGAAATCTTTTAGGACCGAGATGAGGAAAACATTTTTCACACAGAGAGTGGTGAATCTCTGGAATTCTCTGCCACAGAAGGTAGTTGAGGCCAGTTCATTGGCTATATTTAAGAAGGAGTTAGTTGTGGTCCTTGTGGCTAAAGGGATCAGGGGGTATGGAGAGAAGGCAGGTACAGGATACTGAGTTGGATGATCAGCCATGATCATATTGAATGGCGGTGCAGGCTCGATGGGCCGAATGGCCTACTCCTGCACCTATTTTCTATGTTTCTATGTTTCTATGTTTGTGCCCCACCCAAGGTTTCCGTGCGGTTCCCGGAGGTTTCCGGAGGTTTTTGTCAGGAGGGATGCTGCCTCTCCGACCAGGTAGGCGACTAAGAATTAAAGTTTCCCCCTTCCCCACCCCCACCCACCACATAAAAGACCTCCACTAACATTTTGGACGTGACTTAAAATAAAAAAAAGGTGAAGAGACGGACTGCGGGCAGGCTGCCATACACAGACGGTGCCCACTCCTGCACATCCGCCATCATTACTGTGTCTCTAAATAAAAATGACACGGACTGATTAAATCCACACTTCACCTGTAAATACTTGTCAGTTTATAAATCTTCAGTGGTCTTGAAATATCAAAATAACATAAAGTTTGTTGGTTTGTAGATTAATTTGTTTTGCTTATAAATAAAAATTGTCCCTAGTGTGTAGTATCATGTCAGTGTACGGTGTGATCTCTGTTCAGTATGAACCAGGTGGGCCGAAGGGCCTGTTTCCACGCTGTATCTCTAAAGTCTAATGTATTCTGAGATTATCATTAAAATTCAGAAATTTCTTGACATGAAAAAATTCCTCCTATTTTCTCACAATTTACACAATTTAAACCCCTCCAACGTGTTCTTTGATCTTCAAAGAGATGCAGAACTGCTTCAGCCTACGTAAAAGTCACGGCGAATGTTATCTGATCCCTATTGATGTAGCACAACTAACTTGCATCTTGCTTTACGCCACCCACTGCTTTATCTTATCCCTCTGCAGACACAACTTGATGATGTGAAATGATTGCATTTTCTAAAGGTGTGTTAGTTTCACTTGCCAATGAAAAAAATAGACTGGTTCCTTCCCAATGAGCAATTTCTGATGAGCAGTTACATGAATCTCCCAGTTGGCAAACACTTTAATGACCCTGTCCCACTTAGGAAACCTGAACGGAAACCTCTGGAGACTCTGGATCCCTCCCATCGCTAGAATTTAGAAGGTTGAGGGGGGAACTTATAGAAACTTACAAAATTCTTAAGGAGTTGGACTGGCTAGATGCAGGAAGATTGATCCCGATGTTGGGGAAGTCCAGAACAAGGGGTCACAGTTTAAGGATAAGGGGGAAATCATTTAGGACCGAGTTGAGGAAAACATTTTTCACACAGAGAGTGGTGAATCTCTGGAATTCTCTGCCACAGAAGGTAGTTGAGGCCAGTTCATTGGCTATATTTAAGAGGGAGTTAGATGTGGCCCTTGTGGCTAAAGGGATCAGGTATGGTATGTTAGCATTCATAGCAAAAGGATTTGAGTATAGGAGCAGGGAGGTTCTACTGCAGTTGTACAGGGTCTTGGTGAGACCACACATGGAGTATTGCGTACAGTTTTGGTCTCCTAATCTGAGGAAGGACATTCTTGCCATAGAGGGAGTACAGAGAAGGTTCACTAGACTGATTCCTGGGATGTCAGGACTTTCATATGAAGAAAGACTGGATAGACTCGGTTTGTACTCGCTAGAATTTAGAAGATTGAGGGGGGATCTTATAGAAACTTACAAAATTCTTAAGGGGTTGGACAGGCTAGATGCAGGAAGATTGTTCCCGATGTTGGGGAAGTCCAGAACAAGGGGTCACAGCCTAAAGGGATCAGGGGGTATGGAGAGAAGGCAGGTACAGGATACTGAGTTGGATGATCAGCCATGATCATATTGAATGGCGGTGCAGGTTCGAAGGGCCGA